>NW_026067890.1:0-26370 GCF_014885135.2 Alexandromys fortis
AGGCGGATCTCTGTGAGTTCGAGGCCAGCCTGGTCTACAAGAGCTAGTTCCAGGACAGGAACCAAAAGCTACAGAGAAACCCTGTCTCAAAAAATAAAAAAAAATAAAAAAATAAAAAAAAATGTTATTCAGTATGTCCTTTGTGTAATGGATTTAATCACTTACAAAAACGTACTTCCTTTCTTTTTGTGTGTTGCTTTTTGTTCTGTAAAAACATGGAGGAACATTGGAAACTGGAAAATTCATTACTATGTCATCATCATCATAAGTAGAATTTTTTATTTTATGTGTATGAGTGTATCATTTACATGTATGTTTGTGCACCACATATAGACCCGATGCCCATGAAAGTCAAAAGAGGATATAAGATCCCCTAGAAGTGAAATTAAAATGGTGGTTAGTCACGATGTGCATGCTAGGAATCAAACCTAGGTCATCTGGAAGTTCAACAAGTATTCTTAATGGTTTAGTCATCCCTGCAGTCTTTCACTAATGTATAATTTCAAAACTTCTGAGTTAGATGAAAAGGGATTTCAAGGTTCTCTAGTGGACAGTTAGAATTTGAGGGGAGATGAGGATAAAGTTACAGAAAAAAAAAGGTCTAAAATTCTCAAAATCAGCTCCTGGAGAAATCATGGTGCTAGGGAAAAACACAGAACAAAACTGCTTTGAGATGTTCTGCGTTTGACCTTCCCTGCTTGAAAGCTTCTTTGAACCCCACACTGAGCAGCTTCCATATTATTCTGTATATATTTACAGACTACTGAGCACTGTTGTCACAATCCACTTTGAAGTCACTCTCAGTGGCTCACGGGCTGATGAAAGAAAGTCCTGTAGTCATTCTTAGTGGGTCTGGGGCATGGTAAAGCAAAGAGGAATCCTGGGAAATGGGACCAAACAGGTCTTCAAAGGGCCTTTTCTGTCCCTGTTGAAGGGTTCATTCTTAGTTACTCACTGCCCAGCGAAGAGTTTAGATTCTCAAGCGTTTTATTTGGAACAACATGAATGGTTTGTCTCTGAAGAGTCACAAGCCAAATGACAGGTTATATTTAATTTTTTATATTTTTATTTACATAGGCCTTAGCGATATCCCTGCTTGCTGTATAATTGGATTTATTTTGAGACATCAGAAAGAATCCATTGAAATTGAACGTGGAAACTGCCCATTTGCACAGCCAAACATCTAACACCAAGCAGAATAGTGAATACTATTCCATTTGAAGAAAGTCACAAAGAAGCTTAAGCAACTTGTGAGAATATTTATATTCATATAGTTTATCCAAGTTCAAGAATGTTACATAAAGAATATTCAAACACATGTTTGAAAGTATGTTTCTCATCAATTTGTATGAAAATCCTTTTTAAAAAGGAATAATTCATTTTAATTCATCAATGCTTCTGATGCCAAATACAGAAGTATGTAACTATAAGATGGTCATTCAGAAAATATAAAATATAAGCAGAGTTAAGAACTACTGTATGACTTTCTATACGCCTCTCTCCACCCCCAGTTTCTTTATTCTGACCCTTTGCTTCACCTTCCTTCCACACATCACCACCCCACCAGTGTATATACTCTGCTGGGGCTTGACTTTGATAGTAAGCTCAGGACTTTGTGTGCTAGGTAAGCCCTTATGGTCAGAGTTACATGGTCATCCCTTCACTGCCCTTTTTTGTTTTTGTTTTTTAAAGCAAACAGTTTATTTTTTATTGTATGTGCATTGGCGTTTTGTCTGCATGTGTGTCTGTGTAATGGTGTCACGTCCTTTGGGACTTGAGTTACAAACAGTTGTGAACTGCCACGTGGATGCTATGAATTGAACCTGGGTCCTCTGGTAGAACAGACAGTGCTCTTAGCCACGGAATCATCTCTTCAACCCCTCCATAACTTAATGTAACAAGTTTTAAAAATAATGTGGAGAGCGTGATCACTAGTTTGGTTTACTTTCAGTGTGCAGTCTGTAGGACAATGCTTATTTATTTATTTTTGTTTGTTTGTTTGAAGTATGGCTATTTTTATTTCATATATATATTATTAAAAATAAGTTTTCTCATAATATATATATATATATATATATATATAAATAAAATATATTCTGATCAGGGTCTTAAGACCCTGCCCTTGTATGACACTCCATGGCATTACTATTTCTTGCTCTTTAGAAAACAAATAAACAAACCAGAATAAAAGGAAAAAAAGCACACAAATCGTGCCCACACATGCCCACAAATAAACACAACCCAATAAAAGCACAGAGTTGTAAACCATAATATACAAGAAAAACATCAGTCAGACAAAAGCAGGCCCAAACAAAGCAATACTTATGAAACAAAACAGATGACTTCCAATTCTGGTTTTGCTTGCCAAGTCTTAGTTTGCTCATGTGAAGAATGATCTATTCCATATAGCATGGATTCTTTTTGTTTTTTATTTTTATTGAACTCTTCATTTTTCTCTACTCCCCTCCCTGCCTTTTCTCTCTCCTTCAACTCTCTCCCAATAGCATGGATTCTTAAGGCATGGATTCTGATCGCTTGATTCTAGGCCTGGTGTTAAACCACAGCATAAGGAAATGCTTAGCCTGGTGATGGTCCAGCTTTCTCAACTACAAAGAAAAGTAGTAACAATAGTGGCTGCTTCAGAGTCTCAGTGAAGTCTAATGGATTTGCATGTATAAAACATATCTCAGATGAGTATATTACATGGAGTGTTATGTGTATGCGGTTTTTGACTGTTGCTATTAATTTGTGAGCTTAATATAAATTAATGTTAACTAGATGAATGATGCTTGTGACATCCTGTCTCATTTAAAAATAAATATGTATCAAATAGTTAAAGAGGAAATCGTTCATGTCATTAAAAATTTTTATGAACATGGATACTGTTCTTCAATTTTAATGCCTAAAGTCTGCTATCTATTGTTTTTCTAAAGAGTTGCTAAGCACAGAGGAACCCGTAATTAATGATATGTGATCAAGTTTATGGCTATTGTGTCATCTCAATGGCTATTATATGCTTGTACATGTAGTTTAAGAAGAAAATTTAAAATCACTTTTCTTCATAAATGTGGCAAAATAATTATGATAAAATATCTAAGGAAAATTGCTAGATCCTCAATTTTATTACAACTTTCTTGGTCATATTATAATAGAAGTCATTTAATTTGTGCTATAATTAGTCTAACTTGTCCTATTATTAGAACATTGTTGCAAAGTTTAAACTGTGGTTAATAAAATTGAGAGCAGTACCAAGAGCCTGGCTTAGTAGTAGAATGCATGTTTATCTGCCAGACACTGGGTATAGTCTCTCACACTCCTCTCCCCAAACAAGGCAACATATTGATACTTCTTTCTTAAACTGATGAGAGCTGCTTGCCAAATTTTTATTTAAATTCATTCATCTGAAAAAAATGACTAATGTTTATCCAAATAATTCATTCCAGGAATAAAAATATTACAAAATATAAGCTCAAGATTTAAGTATTTTGAGCGGGACAAATGCACAAAAGAATACAAAATTATGTAAAACAAGCACAGAAATGGTGGAAGAAAGCCCAAGGAGATGACAGGAAGGGAAGATTCCATATGTTTGGAGACGAGAGGAAAAAAAATCAAACACCATTGAGATAGCAATTGAGGGATTGCCAGGGCCCTAACAGATGGGGCTGGAGAGAGCATGATGCTATGCCAGGCAGCAAGAACAAATTTGCAGAAAACAATTGCCCTGTGTGTGAATATTAGGGGCATATAGTTGGAAACATATCAAGATTCTTTTTTACTGTATAACTTTTTTTCAGTGGTCTCCCTACACAGTTTTATTTTCCTATTGGCTTCAAACCTTTAAAAGAGTATATGAAGTGATTGTTGTGGGTTCTCCTTTCAAGATCCATGACTTACCTAGCCGTGTAATAGGGTAGGTTTCCTGTAGTAGGTGTGATTTCCCACTTAATGAGAGAATCTTAAGTGTTGATATATGTCTCATGCAATGAGTTATTTGTTATTTGTTGCTTCTGGCTTTGTGATGTGGTCATTCTCATTGGCACTCTGGTCTTGAAGGTACCTTCTGTGGTCCCTCACTAGAACTAAGTCAGTGATATCACACAGCCACTGAACTTCCAGGTCTGTGAACAAAATAATTCCCTGTTTACATATTATATAACCTTAGACATTTTGTGATAACAGTGTAAGATAAATTAATTTTAGGTTCATCGTCCTCAACTTATGATTTTTTAAAATGCATAAAAATACTTTTATTGTCATTTCTATTTTAACTGCTATTTTTACCTGAAAGATTTATTTTGATGGTGAAAATGCAGAATGACCCAGTGTTAATTTTACCCTCCTGCAAGAAATAGGTCTGAAATGACGGAATTTGCTCAGTCATCACATTCAGTTATGGATGTAATAGGATGGATTTTTACTGAATTTTAATGGGTTTTGACTCTTTTTTTTTTTGAAGGCTATGCTTACATTATGTTTGGAGTATTGTTATTTATTTTATAAAATGTATTCTCGGACAAGTCACATGCATACATAATGATGTCTCATCATACTCACATGCCTGCATTCACCATTTATGAATCATCATTTCCCTCCTGAGTATCTGCACTGATATATCTTCTTGCTATGTAAGGTACTTGAAAGTTGCTGCATATTTTTCATGAATGTAAGTCTATTTTCCCTTCTGTGTAATCCTTTGGCATTTTGCATGGTCTATTATATTTCTCTTGTAAGAATAAGGGTTTGTCTTTTAAAACTATTCTGTTGCTCAGGTTGCAGATTTGTACATTAAATTGTTAGTTACTAAATATTAAGACTGGAACATGATATGACATTTCAGTTAGAGCAAAGGTAAATTATGGTATGCGGCACTATTATAAGGTGTACTATTTTTATAGTGACATTACCCATTCTTTAACCACAAATAAGTATTTGTCCAGTGTGTGTGTAGTTTTAAGGAAATTGTGTTGCAGCTTGTAATTACTTGGACTGAACTCCCTCTTGTCAGACTTAGGACTTGCACGGCCTCAGATGCTCTTGGTCGGGAGTCAGTAGGGGATTATGCTGAATGAATTTTTCTAAACTTATTAAAACTGGGATGCTTACTTTAGACTTTCAAGAATACATTTGTCTTATTCTGGAATCAATAGAGATTCCGAGAGAGAGAGAGAGAGAGAGAGAGAGAGAGAGAGAGAGAGAGAGAGAGAAATGTCAGCTGACATCAGTAAGCTCTTGGGTTACCTCAGAGATGTTCTGTGCATATAATAACTGTAAATACTAAAATGACATAAATTAAAAGATAAGAGTGTTGAGAAAGAAGGTGACATGCATGTGAGGACTTTTATTTTTCACTGCTTCAGAGTAAATTAACCAGTGTTTGATATTAATTCTATTAAGATCCTGTATTTTCATACAGATTTCTCACTTTTATCTTTATACTCTACATTCATTTCTGCTTTTATTTATTTATTTATTAAAAATTTCCACCTCCTCCCATCCTCCCATTTCCCCCCTCCCTTACTCCCCCCCTTGCTTTCCAGTCCTAAGAGAAGTCAGGGTGCCCTGCCCTGTGGGAAGTCCTAGGTCCTCCCCTTTGAGTCAAGCAACCTTCCTCGGAGGATGAAGCTACATGCAAATAGTTTCCCTGATTAGAATGTCCTTAAACATTTTCTACTCATTATAATCTGGCTTCTGCATTTATCTTTTCACGTCTCCTCCAAATCTTCATTTCAAAGCAGTTTACAAAGCTTATTTTATTTTTAAGTGCTTTGTGATTATTATTTGTTGCATGTCTGCATTTTGCTAAATCTCTTTGATTGAGAATCTTGCCTTACTTACAGATTTGAAGTGCTCATAGCAGGTGCCGGGCACCCTGTGCTCACTGCGTGTTTATTAACTCGCGGCGTCAAGCTGACGCTGCTCTAAGAATGCTTTCATCTTTCCTCTCTGCTCATCCAAATGTCTGAGCTTACAGGAGTCTACTGAGAACACAGACAGGGATCTTCCTTGTTATTTCTGGTGAACTCTCGTCTCAATGGCGTGTTTTCACCTCTAATCTAACAGTTGTTTAGAGTGTGGAAGGAGCTAATATATAAGAAAGACTTGGGATAGAGTCATTACTTGGATAGCTTGAACTGTCTGGGGAGCATTTAAATCCTGTAAGACACACAGAGGGTAACAATTTACAGAGTAAAATGGAGCAGCGAGACTTGTGGCTCTCTAAAGTGTTTATGATTGGGTTTCTGGAATCATCAAAACTGCACCAAATCTGTGGCCCTGGCTAGTCCCACTAACAAAATTAACATAAAAAACACCACTGATAAAACAGCGTTTTTTTTTCATAGCTTCTCTCTCTCTCTCTCTCTCTCTCTCTCTCTCTCTCTCTCTCTCTGTGTGTGTGTGTGTGTGCGAATGTGGCCATGTACACACAACAGCGTTCATATCTCTTGTTCAGCACTGCAGCACTGCATCTCCCAGGGCCTACAAATCCTCAGTAATTCTCTTTCATTTGCCCCCTTTTCACTATAGGTGCACTGAGATCACCGCTGTAGTTGGCTTAAAGTAGGTTCTGGGCATCTGAATGTTGGTCTTGATCTCATGCTTGTACAGCAAGAGCTTTATCTACTGAACCACGTAACCAGCCTAGGACCTTTCATTATTATTAGCTACTGCTTAAGCTTGAGCATGGAGGCATCAGTCTGACTTGCTGGCCTCAGTTCTAAGGCCATGTTAGGTGAGCATGTCTCTCTCTTTTCAAATTGAGAGTTGATGATGCTTACATGTCTTTTAAGGCAGATTTATTTTCCATAAAGATTGATTTTTTTCCATCACATATCAAATTAGGACAACACAAAAGAAACAAAATATATATTTTATGAAGAGTTTTGCTTACCGTTCTAGAGATCTTACTGTGTCATGGCAAAGAAAGTATAGTGGAACAGAAAGGCTCACACGTATCCCAGAACCAAGACAGAATGCTTAAGCTCGCAGGCTCATTCTCCGTTGTCTCTAGTTTTATTCCATTTAAGACCCCAGTCCTTGAGATTATGCTATCATATTTAAGTTGACACCTACTCCTCCTTTAGTTAGTTTTCTCAAGAAGTGTCCTGACACACATACACATTTTTTATAATTGCATAAGTACTTTGACTTCTTTCAATTTGACAACCAAAATAAATGATTATCTGTCATTTGTAAGCTCAACATACAAATCCGTCTTCTCTAAGTCACAACAACTCAGTCTTTGACTCCCAAATATTATGTCAGTCTCATCATGAGCTGTAAAGAGAAGTTTGATGACCAAGGTGACTTTAGCACACAGATGGGAGACTTGGTTGCTTAGGTAAGGATGCAAACAAAAAGACTGACAAAAGAGAGGAATGACCACACAATGAAGCTTATTGGTGGTGGGTCTAACAAGACTTCAGATTATATTGTCATTATGGAAGAGAGAACAGAGTAGGAGATAGCACTGAAATTTTTGTTAGGAATAAATGGATGAATGGTAATCAGAAGGTAAATAGGGCTCTAAGCAAAAATATTTTGGGGAATGGGCATCAGTAGAAGATCAGAAAATTCTGTTTTATATATCTTAAATATGAGATATGACAAAAAGTTAAAAATCAAGTAACTGGCATTTATTGTGGCTGTTTAAGACTACATAGTTGTCCAAGTAGAAGTCTGACCCCTCTCCAGTCAAGTTTCTGCACAATTTGTTCAAGTATCTCCTGATTACTAGATTTTGAATTTGTGATGAGGGTACTTTTTGGTATAGTTATTCCAAGTATCCTATATCCTTGAAAATATAACTGAGTCCTATCAAGTACTCATAACCCATAAAGTTATCTCCCTAAACAAGGTATTATTTTACATTAAAAAGAAGAAAAGAAAAGTAACTGTATTAAGAAATAATATGGTTATGCTACTGACATTTTTTATTTACAAATACTGTTCTACAAACAAGTGAGTCAGATTTAGTAGAAAATATTAACATATATATCGTTCTAGTGAGTATATAAAATTCTAGCAATACTTACGCAGCAAATTTTACTTATAGATATTTTTCTTGAATGTATTTTATATACATGTATAAAATTTTCCTACATATCTGATTGCAGATAGTAATTTACTTAGGCAAAACAGAAAAGAATTAAAAACTAAGTTGTTTAATAAAAGAAGAAAAAAGACTAGAAACAGCTGCTCTCTCTAAAATAGAGATTGAATTTTGTTTGTTAACGCACTGAACAAAGCATGCCCTACATGCTGTGATGTCAGTGGTTCAGATATGCTGATTTTTGTCCTTGATCTTGTGATTTAGCTTCCTAGACTTCTAATAGAAAAACACAGTGCACAGATGAAGACATTGCACTCTCTGGGAATGCCTAGACTCCAAGGGGACTATAGTATTACTCTTCCAGTAGTAATTTGTGGGTTTCTAAGAGAACACATCTGAAAGAAGATCCTTCTTATGGATTCAGGGGACACTACACTGTGAAATATATGTAATGATACAGTCTATACATACATACACCCACAGGCAATGACATGTACTTAGAGGAAAGACAAATTGAAAGACACATCTCCACAGATGTTCACTGTCTTAAAAACGGGCAACAATATTTTTCCCACACGTGATAACATTTAACTTATCAGAAAGACCTTATTTCTTATCCTTTTATATTTTTTGTCTTACCTTTCATTGTTCAAAGTTTACATGTATAAAAATATGAAGTGGATATTCCATAAGTAATGTTTTCAAATATCCTCTAGTACAACACACTATTGTTGTTGTCTTGTTATTATTATTCATTGTTGTGCCTAATTTGCTCTCTTCCTGTACCTACATTGTAAGTTAAATTTATCATAAGTTTACATATGTAGAAAAATCATGGAAAGTTTGATATAATTTAGAGCTTCAAGCACATATTTGGGCTCTTGGACTATATTTTTTACATATAAAAGGGGTTTGGGGCATTGTTTTATGAACCATATATTGTCTTTTTCTAGCTGTGTAAAAAGTCTCTTTACAGCTTGTTAAAATTTAAGGTATATATGCTTTCTCCTCTGCTGAAAATGTCAGTGATAGGAGAGAGATTTAAAGAGTATTTGGAAAAACCAGGATCACTTTCATTTTTCCTTTGGAAAAACCATCATTTTATCTATCTATCTATCTATCTATCTATCTATCTATCTATCTATCCATCTATCTATCTCTATCATCTTGATTCTCAGTAGCCATTTAATATGATTGCCTGAAAGTCAAGAAAATGTTCTATTTTTTGGCTTTTTGAGGAACTCTTACTTCTGGCCCCTTTTTTTGAGACAGGATTTAGTTAGCACTGCTGGCTGGCCTTAAACCTGCTATATAATTCAGGTTGGCCTTCATGTTAGAGAAATCCACCTGCCTCTGCTTCTAAAGTGATAGGATTAAAGGCTACTTCACCACGTCCAGGTCAAAACCTCCTTTTTAATATAGCTTCTGAGCCGGGCGGTGGTGGCGCATGCCTTTAATCCCAGCACTCGGGAGGCAGAGGCAGGCAGATCTCTGTGAGTTCGAGGCCAGCCTGCTCTAGAAGAGCTAGTTCCAGGACAGGAACCAAAAAAGCTACGGAGAAACCCTGTCTCGAAAATAAAAATTAAAAAAAAATATATAGCTTCTGTGTGAATTATATATTTCCCTCAATTAATCACTGGATACAGGGAAGTTCATGCTTTTATTCTGGAGATTCGCTGCTGTAACTGGAGAGAAGTTAGGTTATACTGAAGGGTCAAGGGGTCAACAAAGTCAAATGTACACCTGTGAAGGCGTAGGTCACAAACAATGCCACACCAGTTTGGAATTATGATTAATAGGGTGGTATTTATTTAAAGGGGAAAAAAACTCACAGATCACCGTCCCAGACAACAGCCCTCTGTGCAACCAGGAAGGGAGTCTAGTCGCCAGTGGAGCAGGAAGTGAAGAGAGAGAGCAGAGGAAAGTAGCAGCTTTTTTAAAGGGAGAGAGATCACGCTCCAATGGGCTGGTATCTTAGCAGCTATTGGTTGGAGGAGCGGAAGGACCTCCCGCAACACACCTGGACCCATGTATAGCATGTGTGGTGGCAGGACAACAGATGGCAAAGAGCAGGAGCTTTTAAAATATGTTGAAAATTAATTATATCATACCTTAGTTTCCCCCCCTTTGCTATACACATAATATAAAAACATATTTCAAAGGTCATGCAAGTGCTACAGAAACATTATGAACAGAAACTTAGTTTATGTGAAAGTTTTGCTCTCATTGTATTTGAAGTGGTTTTGTGAAAAACCATTGACAGTATATTTTAAACTTTACTTAAATGATTTAAATAACCCAAACACAGATGACATAAGACGTTATTTGCTTTACTTGGTTTCATGTTTATTCTGACATCTGGCATTTTTGGTTTTAGAGATTATTTTGCTATCACACTGATAACTGTATTGTGCAAGTCAAAGCCTCCATAATCCTACTGGTTCCATGTTACTGATCACAGTTAACCTTCTAGAGTCATCTTTTTATTGCATGGTGAACACATACACCACTTCACAACTTGTCCACAGTAATTTTAGAATAATAAAATTCTTTCATCAAATAAAGTCAATTAAAGTTCCAATTGAAAATTAAATCCATGAGAAAGACATATTTTCATACATGGCTTTGATGGTAAACCGGAACATGGCCACCTATTGTATGAGGGAAGCAGATCTGGGAAAGAAAAGAAATAAAGTCAGAACTGCTAAATACCAAAGCTCTACTCCCTCTGTTCCACAGCAAACTGTTCTTAGCTCAAGTACAAGCACATGAGTTGATAAATCCTGTTCCTCTGAATAAACGAATAAAAATGGCCTTTTCTCCACAGCTTGTGTGAAAGTACTTCTTTGATAATTTATTTAAGAGACAAGGACCTGATGGCATGACACTTGTAATCTCCCAACATGCCCAGCAAAATATTCTTAATAATAAAGAAGAATAAAAAGTTCTTGTATAAATCACTTAAGTGACAATGAATACTATAACATATCTTGTTATCTGCTTAATTTATAGTGTCTTAGTCAGGCTTACCATTGCTATGATGAAACACCATGACCAAAGCAACCTGGGGAGAGAAGCATTTATTTAGCTTATATGCGTATCACAGTTCATCTTCAAAGGAGGTCAGCACCGAATTCAAACAGGGCAGGAACCTGGAGGCAGGAGTTGATACAAAAGTGCTGTTTATTGGCTTACTCAGTCTGATTTCTTTTCTTTATCTTTTTTTTGTGTGTGTGTGTTGTTGAAAAAATTTACGCCTCCTCCCCGCCTCCCATTTCCCTCCCCCTCCTCCCACCCCTCCCCCCACTCCATTCCCCCTCCCTCTCGAGTCTGAAGAGCAGTTCGGATTCCCTGCCCTGTGGGAAGTTCAAGGTCCTCCCCCTCCATCCAGGTCCAGGAAGGTGAACATCCAAACAGGCTAGGCTCCCACAAAGCCAGTTCATGCAGTAGGATAGAAACCTAGTGCCATTGTCCTTGGCTTCTCATCAGCCTTCATTGTCCGTCATGTTCAGAGAGTCCAGTTTTATCCCATGCTTATTCAGTCCCAGTCCAGCTGGCCTTGGTGAGCTCCCAATAGATCAGCCCCACTGTCACAGTGGGTGGGTGCACCCCTCGCGGTCCTGACTTCCTTGCTCATGTTCTCCCTCCTTCTGCTCTTCTTAAAAAACTTAGGGCCAACCGTCCAGAAATTGCCCCACAAAGGATAGGCTGTGTTCTCCACCATCAATCACTAATTAAGAAAGTTAATGCAGGCATACCTGCAACCCAGTCTTGTAGAGACATTTTTTCAGTTGAGGATCCTTTTCTTCTGAAGACTCTGGTTTCTGGAAATTTGACATAAATCTAGCCAGTGCACAGCAATTACTTGGATGAGACAGAAACTATAAATTTCCTGCTGTATGATCTTGTATCCTCTTGCTCGTTTCATGTGTGCAAATTTCCAGTACCTTTCTTTTCCATCCATTAGCACTGGTGCCTGTTTTGAAGGAGTCTCAGATCATCAGAGTGACCTTAAGACCTGTTCCATGTTCCCTGATAACAACAACAACAATAACAACAACAAAATGCCTGTAAGTTACTGACCCCTGATGGCAGACCTTAAAAGAACTGCAAGATAGTAATTCTAAACATGCTATCTTCTGATAAGTACAGCTCTGAGGACTGACTGATACTAGTTGTTCCACAAGTTTAGGCCAAAGATACCTTCCATGGGACTTGTTTGATAGGATTTTCCCATATAATATCTTTCTTTTATTATTCACTTTGGGAATTTAATTGTTCCAGATAGATGACATGTATATGTGGTTATGTAGATGATAGATTGATGATTGATATGCATACACATAGGTGATAGATAAATAGATTGATAAAGATGTGTAAATTTGAAATATAGGTGATATGCATATAGATATATCAAATCAATGTAGAAGTAGGGAAGTATAGATACAAGCATACATCCATAGATAGATGATAGATACATCGATACATAGATAGGTACATTGGTACATGATATATATATATAACAGAAAATAGAAAATTGAATCTTGTCAGAGTCTGTGTATAGAAAACTCGGCCCTTGAAAATAGGCTTTATTATCCCACAAGAATTCAAGGGTTAAGAAAGCCAGGACTCAAGTTGAGAAGCTGGATGTGTGATATCAGTATTTGTGATAGGAACAAAAGTAGTAAGCATTCAGACAATGCGCAGTAATTATTGTGCATGAGAAATAACCATAAAAGAACCTGAAACATTGTTGTGCTATATTTCTAGTGAGTTTACATGAACCAAACATTACAGGATAGAATTTTAAGGTGGTGTGTGTTTTGGCTTTCATTTTGGAGTTGTGATTTATTCTCTACAGTCTGTCTCCCAGTATTCATAATGACGCCCAGCATAACAAGGTGGAAGAGCATTGCTGGCAAGGATCATTGGAAGAAACGGTTTCCATACTATTATAAAAAGGAGAAAAGGTTCACTACTAAGATGAACAAGCAGAAGACATTTATAAGAAGTATTTGACTTTCTCTCCCCAAACAAATACACAGACAAAACCTTTTCTGCATTCACCAGCCAATAGCAAGAAGAGTAGTATAGAGTAAAAATATGGACAGTTCACAAATATAAAATGTACCAGAATTCCTTGACCTAAACCTGCAAAACTCACTCCAAGAAAATAACTCTTGAGTCAGTTATTTAGAACTCCATTAGCACATCTTAGTTCCAGAGTATTCTTGAAAGTAGATAAAAATTTTGTAATGAATCAACAAAATTTATTGGAAAGAGAGATATTTATGAAGCACAGTTTGATATTTATTTATTATATTTTAAAGAAGATATATAAAAAATTCATTTTTCTTATATAAAATTACATAAACATATGTTTCTATGCCTGTGTGTATTTTATGAGTAGACTTCCATGCTGGAGGCAGTGTATGAGACAAGAAGGATGGAGAGTGTCTGTGCTTTACTATAATTGCTCTTTTTTCCCAGCATTTCCTGCCTCTGGTCCTCATGGATTTTCATCTCAGTCCTGACAGTCATTAGAGGTCAATGATCTGCTCAAAAAATGCTTTAGGGTTTTCAGAATAATATCCCATGCAGGCTCCCTGATTATTGGTTCAGATTCTGTGAGCTTCTATGATCCTGGAGTTAGTTGTTTCTGTGAGTCTTTTTGTGTTCTCTTTGGCCCCTCTGCCTCCTACAATCCTTCTTCCCTCTCTTCATCAGGATTCCCAGAACTCAGCCTAATGTTTGGCTGTAAGTCTCTGCATCTGTTTCCATCAGTTACTAGGTGAAGGCTCTCTGATGACAATTGGGGTAGTCACCAGATTATGAGTGTGGCAGAATATCATTAAGTATCATTACATTGGCATTTTTTTTCTCCAATCATGTTTTGTTCTACCCCTGTTCTCTGGGCCTTCCAGCCTCTGGGTCCTGGCACGCCGGGCACTGTCAGGGATGGGCTCACTCTAGTGGTGTGGATCTGAAACTGGACCAATCATTGGTTGGCAACTTCCACAATCTCTGCATGACCCTTATTCTGCAACCTCTGGTCACTCCCTGTCGATTGCGTTGGGTGGGTTACTCAGTCTAGGGGTTTGTAACCCACCCTGCAATCAGTTATTCCAGGGTCACGGAGGGGCGCTACCTGAAAGGGAATGAGCTAAGATAGAAGAAGGAGGCCAAGCAGATTTGTCAAAGCCTCCGTTTATTAGGATCATGGTTGCTGCTTATATAGGCCCTGCATGAGGACTTGGTGGGCAGGGCACGGGATGCGCGTGGTCCCGGTCACGTAGGCCAGGTTACATTCGGACAGGTAGGCCAGAAGTCACAAGTTGCCACACCTAGTTCCCTGGATAGCTGGAATGTGAGGCGGGTTCTGCTAACAGATTAACAGTTAATTGGGTGAGGGGCAGGTTTTCTCAATAGAACATAATTATGGGTGTGGGGTTCTCTGCAGACTCCCCAGGATGATTCATGTAATGATCCTTAGGGGGGAAATGGCTCCTGACAACTCCCCATCAACAGGACAGGCTGTAGTACAAAGGTTATGAGGTTGGATTGGTGCCCCAATCCCTCTACTGGAACTCTTGTCTGATCACAGGAGATGGACAGTTCAGGCTACATATTTAGTATTGATAGGAGTCTTAGCTAGGGTCATCCTTTAGATGGCAGGGAGTTTCCCTTGTACCAGGTTTTTACCTGACCCAAAATGACCCTCCCCCAGGTTCCAGTCAGCTCTTTCAGTATTCCCTTCTATCCTCCCCTCAACCTGATCCCTCTTGTTCCTAGCACCACCCTCCACCTACAGTCCACCCAAATCTCTTTTATTTCCCCTTCCTAGGAAGATCCATGTGTAGCCCCTTAGACCCTCCTTGTTACCAGCCTCTTCAGGGCTGTGGATTGTAGCATGGCTATCCTTTATTTTATGACTAATATCTGCTTATGGGTGAGTAAATACCATGTTTGTCTTTCTGGGTCTGGAAAAAAATGTCATTATTTTTATTTTTCCATTCAATTATTTACACTTCTTCCCTCCTCCCAATCTCCTCCCACTCCCCCACACCCCCTCCTCTCTCTCCCACCCTGCCTGAGAGAGGGCAGGGAACCCTGCCCTGTGGGAATTCCAAGGCTCTCCCCACTACATCCAGGCCTAGGGAGCTGTGCATTCATATGTACTAGGGTCCCAAAAAGCCAGAACATGCTATAAACACAAGTCCCAGTGCCTTTATCAATGGCTTCTCAGTCAACCCCCATTGTCAGCCACAATCAGAGAGTGCGGTTTGATCACATGCTCATTCAGACACAGTCCAGCTGGATTTGGTGAGCTCCCATTAGATCAGGCACACTGCCTCAGTTGGTGGACCAACCCCTCGCGGTCCTGACTACTTAGCTCGTCTTCTCCCTCCTTCTGCTCTTCAACTGGACCTTGGGAGCTCAGTCCATTGCTCTGATGAGCGTCTCTGTCTCTATCTCCATCCATCGCCGGACGAAGATTCTATGGTGATATTCCAGATAATCATGAGCGTGATAGTGGGGCAAGGACAGTTCAGGCACCCTCTCCTCTGATTTCCAAGGACCTATCCAGGGGCATCCCAGTGGACACCTGGGATCCCCTACAGAGCCAAATGGATCCCTTAATGTGGTTATCTTCTTCCCTGCTCCTATATCCGCCCTTCCTCCACCTCCACCCTCCCACTCCCCCAAGCTGTTGCCAGTCCTTCTTTTCTCCCTTCCCTCTCCCCTATTTCCCTTTCCCCCAATCTCACCCCCACCCCTGCCCCTTTTACAGACATTTAAAATTATTTACTATATTGTCAAGGATTACATAAACTTTTTCAGATGGTATGAATTAATTATGAAGTCCTAAACTAAAATTTATAAAAATTCATATAGCTAAAATATTGGAATAAAAATATGTAGTGATTGATTCAATTAAGGCAGAAAACTTAAAGTACAGAAAGCAAGATTATTTGTCATTTTGTTAATACTGAAGAGACCTTGAAAATTGTTCCTCTTTATTAGTTCTTCTACTTAGAAGTACTGGAAACGTCTATCCTTCTCCTCAGAAGTATAGTCCTTCTATACTTTAATTCTATAGTTTAATTCCTGCACTCATGAGTCAAATGACTCCTTATAAAATTTAAATATATACAGAGCATTTGTCCATTTGTATAACTTTAAAAATCCCCATAATTATGTATTGGGAAGGATGCGTCCAGAATCATTTCCGGTTGAGTTTGATTTAAAATATTTTATCATTCCAATAGAAAAAAGTGCTGCTGCCAATTACATTTTTTCTTCAAAGAGAACCCTAGCATATTGGCAAAAGTGAATATAACGCTTATGCTTTTCAAATTACAATCACACCCATCAATCTACCTTTAAACTCAATAGGCTTAACCGAAAGACTATTTAAATACTTGAAGTTAAATGCTTGTTAAAGTTTCACTCCAGTTTTGCATTTTTTTATATCTTAAAGCACCCTTTAGCATTATTTTCTCAGTAAGTTAGAGCAGAAGTCTCAGAGATGATTTTCCATGAAGTAGTTAGTCGACGACACTTTTTCTGTCTTATTCTGTAGTCAAAGTGATATTGCTTTGACCCTTAGCCAGACTCTAGCAACCATGTTGCTGTTTCCTTTTTATAAGTCACTTCTTTTATGCCATAATAAAAAGTTTACTATTTTGGTTAATTATATCCTATGGAATTATATAGAAAGACTAGGTTCATTTATTTGTAGTCTTTATTTTTCCTTATAAATTAAAGCATGTTAAAAAATAGTAACATCTCATTTCTTCAAACTGACAGGTAAATAACATGAATGTGTCATTGATAAAATTCACATGCAAAAAGTTAATGGCATTTTAAATAGATTCTGAGGCATTTTTCTTGAATGCAGCCATGAATCAAATGTACAAAACACAAATGATAAAAGAGATTTGAAAATTGAGTTAGAAAAAAAAACTGAATGGTAAATTTAGTATATGACACTGTGCATACTTAACATTTATAGTGATTCTGACTCAATTCTCTTTGTTATTCAGGCATACTGCATTAGCTTTCTGTTGACAAACCCTGAACCTTCACTCTCTCCTTTACAGTCAAAGCTCTTGCTATGACCTGGTTATTTGTCTTCTTTAGAACTCATCTGTTGAAATCTATGCTCCAAACTGATTATTTAAAGATGTGGCAACTTTGTTATGTAAGTAGATTTTTGACAACCCTTATGATTGGGAGGACTGGCTTTAATTGTAAAAGATTCCAAGAAAGTGTCTCGGTTTGTTTTGACTTATAAAGGTACCACCTCTGAAAATGTGGACCCTCCCAAGACACTAAGCTTCTTCCATTCTAATCTTGGAGCATTTGATGTCCAGAATCATAACAAACAGCTTTATGTTGTTTATAAGATAAATAGTTTATGGAATTTTACCATAATCACTTACCTTGACTAAATGGTTTCAGACTTTGGTCTTTCTTTCTTTCTTTCTTTCTTTCTTTCTTTCTTTCTTTCTTTCTTTCTTTCTTTCTTTTTTTGAGACAGGGTTTCTCTGTGGTTTTTTTGAGCCTGTCCTGGAACTAGCTCTTGTAGACCAGGCTGGTCTCGAACTCATAGAGATCTACCTGTTTCTGCCTCCCGAGTGCTAGGATTAAAGGCGTGCACCACCACCGCCCGGCTTGAACCTATGGGTTCTTATTCAACCACCACACATGGTCAGTGGGTGATGTCTTGAACCCTTGTAGCAGTCAAGAAAATACTTTAAAAGCATACATTCAGTACCTTAAAAATCACTAAGATTTGCACCAGAAATCTCAGGGTGATTCACCTTAGCAAGTCTAATGCCAGTTAGCAGAGGAAAGACAAAGGCCATTAAGAAAACAGCCCCACAGAGCCGAAAAATAGTGCATTAATGGTGGTAGACTAACAGGCAATGTCTAAGCTGTAGAGCACAACTTTAACCAGATAAAGACAATCTGAGGAGCTGAGATGGCTTACAAATGTCCTAAAACATAGTGATGAGCCATACTCTCTTTAAAACTACTGTCGACAATTGATTAGAATTAATGAGATTAGCAGAAAAGCTCTGTATTTACATTAAAATAATCTACAATTTTGCTCCCAGATCATGTACCAGCAACAAAGAACCTAAAAAATGCCAAAAGGAGACATTTGGTACCATTTTTTTTTAATTGAGAATAAGAAAAAAAAGTTTCCGCCTCCTCCCAGCCTCCCATTTCCCTCCCCCTCCCCCACTCTTCTCCCCATCCCCCCANTTGGAGCCTGTCCTGGAACTAGCTCTTGTAGACCAGGCTGGTCTCGAACTCACGGAGATCCGCCTGCCTCTGCCTCCTGAGTGCTGGGATTAAAGGTGTGCGCCACCACTGCCTGGCATATTTTTTTCTTTCTTATTCCCTTCTTCCATGCTTAAACTGGGCCTCAACTTTCGGTGATATTTTGATTAAGTAGATTTTTTTTTCATAATTAACTGTAGCATTACATTGCTTAGCATCTCAGTACTTGGGTCTGGCAGGCATGTAGGACACAGTAAGGGCAAGGAAGTGACAATATGTTACCAAAAATTGTAGATGAAAGCTAATACTTCAGCAGTTGTCTCTAGCTGAGAGATACCAGGCTTGGTACTTTTAGTATTAGTCTGAGAATGAAGTGCCGTCAGAGAAGGCAAGGCTGGGAGTAGTTGAGAAAATTAGTTCCAATGATCTTGTTGTCTAATTAATGCACACTTGTACAGAAAGCCATATTTCTAAAATTACCAGTTTACCCTCCAATAAATTCATTTTATAAATTTGGGGTTAGCTTTTATGTTCAGTACTGGCATAGAAAATTGTTGACTTGGATTTGAAAACAGTGGGAGAACGTAAAAATTAGTAACTTCTACAATATTAAAATTTTATCCTATTAGACATGTCTTTGGATGTGTGTAATTTAGCACTGGAAATGCTAAGGCAGGTAGAGAGGAAGTTCAAGGTCATCATTTGCTTTACTTTTATTTTGATGCCAGCCTGGGCGACATGAGGATCTATTTTAAAATAAATAGATAAATAAAATGAAAAATGGAGTTGGATACATATGAATGAGCAAATGGAGTTGGTTAAGCATTCTTTATCCTGGACAGAGACGCTAGCAATCTTTTTTTCTTAAATAATTAATCTTTTTCCTTGAAAATATTTTTCATATTATATATTTTAATCATGTTTTCCTCTCTCTCACTTCTCTGATTCCTCCCACCTCCCCATTCTTCCAGTTACATGCCTTATTTCTCTTACACTTAGGAAAACAAGCAGGCAAAAAATTAAAATAAAACAATTGTTCACATAGAGAAAAACCTTCCTAGAATGAAGTTGTTTGGTTGTGGTATTTAGATGAGTTCACAGGATAAGGTTATCACAGAAAAAAAAATAGACAATTGTAGTGTTTTGACTTTATTTTTTGCTTAGTAAAACCAATAAAACATCAAAATAGTTCATGTAATACTACTTGGAAGAAGAAGCAAAAACTTTTAAAATTTAAAGCAGGTCAATTTTGTGTAGGATGTACCATTTACAATGCCACGGAACTGGAAATCCAAGGCCTTCTGTGCTGGAAATTGTATCCACAGCCTGTTAGAGCCTGGCAGCCGGTGTAATCAAGGGCTCTGTGTCAAGCATTTCGTTCATTGCAAGGGGACAATTGCTTCTGTTGACTTACGACCAGAGAGGAGGAGATGATATAGAGTTTTTCTGCCTAGACTTTCAAATTACCCACTGA
Source organism: Alexandromys fortis (assembly GCF_014885135.2). Lineage (NCBI taxonomy): Eukaryota > Metazoa > Chordata > Mammalia > Rodentia > Cricetidae > Alexandromys > Alexandromys fortis. Next base: position 19,821 of record NW_026067890.1, read on the forward strand.
GTGGAGCACAGGAATTATAATTCCCAAAATGAATATAATGTTGTGCTGCCCAGGGAAGCCAGAAAAAAAATGCTAGCTAGAATAAGCCTTTAGTTTTTTTCATTTTTTTAAAATCCAGAACTCTTGTTACTTGAAATTACAAGAGACCTTGAATTAGTTCTTATAGATCGTTAGTTTTATACGTGTATAGGAATGAAAACCATATTCTTTCCAGATGGCTTCAAGGATTAAATAAAACCATACAAATGAAGAGTCCAGTGCAGTGTCTAAAAAATAATTAAAAATTTGTTATAGTGACAGCTATTATTAGTGTGGGTTTTTCGAAACTTGAGGAACGATAATTTATATAGTGAATAATACCTTTAGGTGATTCATTATTTTTGGATCTAGGACTGAAGGTAAACATATTTTTAAGCAATCATACAAGGAAATATTAATTGAGTTGGACTTTTTTTTCAATCAACATGTAGTTTCAAAGCTATTCTCCCCGTTATATTTAATGTTAAATGCTTTAAGCATTTATTTGATCCTTAGCTTGCAGCGCCAGTAGTTAACATACCGCAGATAACATATTAATTTATGTATGTTATTTCATGTAAAAAGTATCAATTCATAAGAATCATCTTTAAGACTTTTGTTAATTAAAAAATGTGTATGGTGTTTTGTCTGCATGTATGTCTGCGCATCACGCTGCATGACTGGAGATCAGAAGATGAAGGTAGGATCCCTAGATGGTTGTGAGTTGTCACGTGGGTGATGAGAACAGAACCCATATCCTCTGAAAGAGTGGTCAGTACTCTTAAGTACCAACTCATTTCTTCACCCCCAAATCCTCTTCTTTTGAAACCATCAATACAAAATTATATTTGAAAAATAAATCTATCAAATTAACGCAATTTTTCATTTCACATGAATATGCAAGAAACCATAAAATTTATATTTAAATTAATGTCCTTAATTCATAACCTATGCTACCAAGATTTCATGATGTTTAAAGGTTACCCTTTTGTCTTCGCAAGCTTGCTTTTCTTTGAGATAATACCTCACTACTTAGCCCAGGCTGGACATGTCATGTCAGCCCTCCTACCTCAGCCTCTATAGTGATAGGGTTTCTATTTTTTTTTAATCTTTTTTTTTAACTCCCCTTCAGATTCTTTCACATGATATTGAAACAATTACAGGGGTCTCTGCTCTCAGGTCAAGCATTACATTATCTTTTGAGTATAATTGTAAATTTTATGAAGATACGAATTTCTGATCAAGTCTTTAAACAAAAATGAAGATAATATAGGAAAAGAAAACAAATCTCACACTATAAATAAATTAACAGACTAAAACAGACAATCTTACCAAAAGCAATCTACAAATTCAATACAATGCCCTTCAAAATCCCCACAAAATTCTTCAGAGACCTTGAAAGAACGATACTTAACTTCATATGAATAAGCAAAAAAAAAAAAAAAAAACAGAATCACCAAAATAATCCTGTACAATAAAGGAACTTCTGGAGCCATCACAATCCCTGATTTCAAACTCTACTACAGGGCTACAGTTCTGAATACAGCCTGGTATTCTCATAAAAACAGACAGGAGGACCAATGGAACTGAATCAAAGATGCAGATATCAATCCACACACTTATGCCGTCTGCAAATATATTGGCTCTGTGTTTGGCCTTTTTGTGGGAGCTAGTACGCCTTTGAACTCTTTTGCCCTCTCTTGGAACTCTTTTTGGGTTGCCTTGTTCAGCCTTCATGTGAGGGCTTTCGGTTTGTTTTACTGTACTATATGCTAGGCTCCCATGTTGCCACCAGTTTGGACCACTGTCAGTCTTGACTTAATTTGTGTTATATCATTATGTAATCAACCTGTTTGCTATATGCTATTCATTCGTGTTTTAAATGTGGCATTTGACGTCAGGTGTACAATTTTCCACTTGGCACTCATAAGGTTTAGGATTTTTAATATTCTGTATTTTCAGATTGTGCTCAGGGGTGACTTGAAGGTCACTTAAATATTGAATATTGAAGGTCACTTGAATATTACTTATTCAAAGTAATGATCACTAATATTCAAATGGATATGACTTTTGAAATAGAAAATATAAGCGCATAAGCACGGTGGACAATTTATGGAATAGATTAAATAGGAATTCAGTTAACTGACAGAACTCATCCTTTACTGGTGACAGACAGAGGCCATGGTCTCTTTCCTAATGCTTATTGACTACTCTGATTGTGCTCTACAACCATAACGAAATTTGATGCTGTAAACCACCACTGACGGAGATCATCAGGCATTCCTCCCAGTAATGAGAAATGAACGCCTCCGAGAAGCAAGCAAGCACATTTGATGTGTAAATGCTCAGGTGACAGGAGGCCTGTGTGCCTGCAATGGGACAGCCAGCCACTGACTGTGTTGATAAATTGTCAGAAGTCTGAATTCTCATAGCCGGTTGGCCTCTGGAAGCACATGATGTTCTAAGAACCCAAGAGTCAAATTGGTACCAGCTGAGGAGATGGCTACCGGGCTGAGTGCCAAGGCAAATAGAAAAGATGTAGAAAAAAAAATGGACAAATTCAGAGTAGAAGGAAAAAATAAAGTCGAACATAGCAAAGGGTTATTCAATAGTTGCTTTAAAGGGTACAAGTGAAGAGATTTTCATGTGCTGCCACAACGCTCAAGAGATGTCCTCTCATTACACTCAGGGGAGGAACACAAGCCTTCCAACTGGCTACAGGAGGAGCATACCAAGAAACCTCAGCCTGTCACATACAAGATTTCCATAAACTGACATTCTACATTTGGCTCCTTCTTAACTAGATGGTACAAAAAAAACCCTGAAATCCAAGATCCATCACTGGAACCAGTTATCTTCTTCAGAGTTACAGTTGATGTTTATTATTCAACACTGAAAAATTAGAACTGATGATTTAATGAAGTGACAGTTGGCTGTAGGCTGAAGCTATGTGCTCTCATTTGGAGCCATACTTCTTCTCCAAAATCTTATACATGGAAATCTAAGCTTTAATGTTGCTTCCAGATGTCCTTCTGGCAATCTTTTTATTCGCCCAGATCTGCTTTTCATACTACGGGAATGATTATATACTGCAGAATAGAAATGTTGTTAAGTCTAGAAATGGATAGGAGGAGATACTAGAGAAATGTATTTAAATGATTTTCCAGTCCAGGGATGCAGATGGCAGCAAGAGCGGGGACTCCACCCACAGCCTCATTTTCTTATTTGTATACATGCCCCTCATTCAGTACTTGACTTACTCTTTCTCTGACTTACGTGCTTGAGAGCAAGGGGGTCATTAATGAAGCCACATATATTTTGAAGGGCAATTAACCAGGTGTAGAGGAATTGGCAAGTGCTCAGAAAATAAATCTTGGTGCTTGGAGCAAAGCTGAACTATTTCAGAATTGTATTCAGTGTACATTTCAGTGATTCAGTCAACTAAGGAGATCTCTATTTGTTCAGCTGCAAAGATGTCCCTCTTGGCATGGAAGCAAATATACAAAAGCAAGGAGAGAAAGTGAAAACATTTTCAACACTTTCAGTATAAGGAACAAATATACTGATAGAAAACCTTTTTATGATCGTTTAAAACTTATTCTTATATATTTTTGTTTCTGAAGTTATTCTAAAATTATTTATTAGACGACTATTTGGAAAGTGTTTGACTTGGCACCGGTCCTCACATCCTATACATAGCTTTTCTACATTACTTTCCCTCCCTCTTTCCACTGTATTTCTGTTTTTATAACCCAAGTTAGCAAAATGTTAAGCAAATTGTCATTATAAATCACTGACACAAGTCTGCCAGATAAACAAATGGGTGCTGAGGTTATGGCTTAATGGGTAAAATGCTGTCTGCCCAAGCATAAGGACCTGAATGTGGATGCCTCTCATCCAAACTAAAGCAGACTAGGTGGCACATGTCTGTAACCACATTGCTGGAAGGCACAGGTGGGAAGATCTCTGGATTTTATTACCTAGACAGTCTAGACGAAACAGTGTGACTGAGGTTCAGTGAAGGGCTCTGTCTCAAAAACTAAGAGGAAAGCAAAAGAGAACAATTCTAGAAGTCAATCGCTGGACACCACACATGCATACACCTGAACATGCAAGTGTATGCAAATGCATGCACACACACACACAAATATACCAATGAATAAATGAATGGAAAAGTTATTAGAGTTATAAAATGCATGTAGGCCTTAAATATGGCACTATTTTTAAATTATTCACTTATATTCTCATTTTACAGAAATTATAATTATCAGAGAATAAAAATTGCAGTTGACATGAAAAAATAATACTTTTCTATGATGTCATTATTGGGAAATAATGATTACATAGCATGTGTTTCCTAATCTTTGTGTTTTTTTCTTTTTTAAATTATTATGTGCAACTAATATTACGTGGGAGAGACTTAATTATATTTTGTGAAGCTTGAATCATGATTTCAGTAAAACATGTTAAAATTTATTTAGTGGTAAATATTTAAGAAGATATGCATAACATGTATGAGCACACATGTACTTGTGTTTTAAATACATTTCCCCACATAAGTACATACACATATATACATATATATATAGAGAGAGCATGAAGGAGAATACATGTAGTATAGTATTATATACTATATGACAATATTTACATCATTGATAGACCATCTGCATAATTGTGTCTTCATACAATGATGTAATTTAAATTTTTCTACTGCCTATTATTACACATAAGATGTGAGATAATAAATACTTGTTTGTGATATTGATTCAATAAATAAAGCTACTATACTGCCTGTTGTATCTGTATAATACAATTAATTACATGACAGTTACTTTATTAGAAAGTAATAGTAACTGGCTATATTATGGATTTAATTATTTACTATTTTCATGCTTATTTTTGAGTGCACTTCTGTCTCCAATTTACTGTATTTTTTATTTTCAAGAGGCACCTTGACAGATTGACATATTTACTTAGGATGGTGTAAGTATAGTCCATGGTGCTTATACAAGAATAAAATCTCCTGCATGTCTCAGAACATATGGCTACCATCAAGCGATGTGTGGTTCTCTGTGTTTACTCTTGTTAATAGTTCCATCATGGTCTTCTTAAGGAACAGCTATATAATTTTTCACTACTTTAATAATGATGACTTGTTTTAGTTGCTTCAAATTATTACAACAAATATTTGGAAATTAACTGCTTTGTGAATAGTGTAGTGTTAGGACAGGGTTGAGTAAGACACAATTCCCAGCTTAAGAAAAAGATAACAAAATTGAGTGATTAGGAAAAGGAGAATGTGAAGTATTTGGGGCAGGGGGATAAATGTGATCAAAATACATTTTACAAATTGTTGGGAGCAGTGAGACCCCAGATCCTGAATTTCCTCTAATCCCCTGATCTGAGTGCCTACAGCTGCTCTGAGCAGGAGACCTTCAGGAGTTCCTGATGGCAGGAGAGTGGTTTCTGGTGGGTTTGGCTGGGGCGTGGCTATCTCTATATACTCTGCCCCTGAACACAATAAAGGGGGCATTCTTGAGGAATTCAAGCATGGCCGGTGTCACTGTCTCTCTGTCTGTGTGTGTCTGTGTATTTTAACCTCCGGCCCCCTTGCCCGAAGCTCATGAACTGGGTGCCAGCGCACAGAGCGGAGACACGGGGGTGCGGTATGTGGCAATAATTCTCAAAGTAGCAGTTAAAATGAGGGGAGAAAGAAAAGTATAACATACTATTGGACTCCAATATAAATGGTAATTTGTTTAAGATTTTGATAGATTGATATGATAAAGAGCCAAGTCATTACTGATGTCCAGATAGTCAACTCTCTGACCTCCAGAACTGCCTTTCAGGGAATTCTATACCACAAAATGGTCTACATTTTATTTTCAAATTTACCATGGCACCATGGAATTTCTGTGACACAGAGATAAGTTTGTTTTGTGAAAAACAGAAAGTGGATTATAGATCTTTTGGAAGTTTTTCACATTGGGAGCCTTCGAAAGGAGTCATATGTAGGAAAAATAAGATTGCACTGGTAGAGGCTTACTCTACCCTGGAAAGCCCCTCCTAACTCTGTAGAGATATTACTTCAGGATGTTTTCCCAATTTCCCACTAACTAGCTATGTAAACTGTATGAAAACAATTTGTATTGTAGATTGAAAATAGCCTTGAACTAGTTGATGAGATGGCTCGGTGAGTGTGATGCTGCACAAGCCCAGTGACCAGAGTTTGATCCTCAGAACTTGTTTAAAGATGAAAGGAAAGAATCAGCTCCACAGAGAGTTATTCTCTGACCTCCACAAAAGCTATCTTATGCTGAGGATGTATGGAAAGAATCTCCATCCTCTCCTCAAAGTCACAGCAAACACTCAATTTCTGAGTTTTGGTGCTTCTATTAGTGTTACCTAGAGGCCATATGTGGTAAGAGTCTAGATAGAAAAATTCTGTAAATTTATATAACATTAAATAAAAGATGGACCAAAGGGAAAATTTAATGTATTTCAATATTCTCCTAGTTTTCCATCACACTCT
>NW_026067890.1:26551-69081 GCF_014885135.2 Alexandromys fortis
CCTGCTCTTCCAAAGGTCCTGAGTTCAATTCCCGGCAACCACATGGTGGCTCACAACCATCTGTAAAGAGGTCTGGTGCCCTCTTCTGGCTGCAGACATGCACACAGACAGAATATTATATACATAATAAATAAATAAATATTTTAAAAAAAGAAAGAAATCTAACAAGAAAATGACTCTTAGTGACATGCTATCATACCCATAGATCAGTGATGCACTCAGCCATCATCAAGAGAACTTCCTCTTGCAGTAGATGGGAACTACCACAGGGGCCCATAACTGCACAATTTGCAGAGAGTGAGAGACTTTGGGGCACTCAGTCCTAAGTGTGATGCCTTTGTCAAATCCCTCCCTCACAACTCTGGGAGCTTTGTGGAAGAGGAAGTGGAAAGAGTCATAGATGATAGATAACTTCAAGCAAACAGTGTCTTCCAGACACAGAGGACCAATATAGATATGAACTCACAGAGACCATGACAGCACATAGAGGTTCAAGGCAGGCAGGATCCCAGCACTGGGAGATGGAGAAGTGAGCAAGGGATCCCTTTCCTAATCAAGAAGCTAACTCCAATTGATAACTGCTTTCAAAGGAACCTTTTGTTCTCTCAAGTGGAGTCTCACTGTGCTTATTACGCACACTTCAGGACATGTGCCATGCTCAGCAGTAGATGGACAAAACAATATGAATTTGATGCTATTTTTTCAGATGATCTTGTCTAGTAATGTTTTGGGCAACTGTTTTTGTCTTTCTGGCCTTTTGCTCGTATGTAATTATTTTCAATTTTATGGTTTACACATGTGCTTTATTTGTGTGTGTATGTATGTGCATGTGTGTGTATCTTGTACTTTTTTCTTTAATACATTTTTCCGTTGTTCTAAGGAGGGGAATAAAGAAAGATGACAGATTTGGGTCAATAGGGAAATGGAGAGGAAGAGGATCTGTGAGAAGCTGGGGGAGGTGGAATCTTGATCAGAATGTACTGTATGGTAAATTATTTTTGGAATAAAAAAGAATATTTACCTAAATAATAATTTTGTTATCCCATTTTAAAGAATTTCCCAAGGTGTAGATTAACTGGAGATTCCATTTTAATGATTTTAATTATTTTATGGGTGGTGTAGATTGACTCCCAAAGGTTGACATGGACGATAAACACACAATGAAATAATATACTTTTACTAAATTTGTCCTCAAGCTGTATTTTAGGTAAAGTTATTCTTGTCAAAAGGAACAGTGGACTGTGTTTGTTGCAAAATGGCTGCTTGTTGGTTCCCAGCTGCTCAGCCCCGAAATATTCACAAAGAAACTGTATTAATTAAATCACTGTTTGGACCGTTAGCTCTAGCTTTTTATTGGCTAACTCTTACATTCTAATTTAACCCATTTCTATTAATCTGTGTATTGCCACGTGACTCTAGAGGGGTTTCCAGGTATCCACGGAGATATCCCCAGCTAGGACCCTGGGCAGTGGAAGAGAGGGTGCCTGAACTGGCCTTGTCTCATAATCAGATTGATGACTATCTTAAATATCACCATAGAAGCTTCGTCCAGCGACAGATAGAGACAGAGACCCAGGTCGGAGCACTAGACTGAGCTCCCAAGGTCCAATTGAAGAGCAGAAGGAGGGAGAATATGAACAAGGAAGTCAGGACCACGAGGGGTGTTGGTCCACCCACTGAGACAGTGTGCCTGATCTAATGGGAGCTCACCAAAGCCAGCTGGACTGGGACTGAACGAGCATGGGATCAAACTGCACCCTCTGAATGTGGCTGACAACTGGGCAGACTTGAGAAGCCAATGATAATGGCACTGGGATTTGTCTCTACTGCATGTACTGGCCTTTGGGGATCCTAGTCTATTTGGATGCATACCTTCCTAAGCCTGGATGGAGGTGGGAGGACCTTGGACTTCCAACAGAGCAGGGTACCCTGCCCTCTCTTAGGACTGGAGGGGGAGGGAGGGAGGGGGAGTGGGGGGAGTAGGAGGGAAGTAGGAGGAGGGGAGGAGGTGGAAATTTTGAATGGTACTATTTATAAAGTAATTTTTAAAAAGTGTGTGTGTGTGTGTATATATGTGTGTGCGCGCGCGCGCAAATACATTCATGTGGAAGCCAGCGGGGAACCTTGGATGTCAGGCTTCCTACCTTTTTTGAGACAGGGTCTCTTGTTTATTTCTGAGAACATTTCACTTTATGGATGTTCTGACCTCCATGCTTACTTTCCCTACAGACCCGTCTTTCTTTCTAAGACAATACATCAGAAGGCTAGTGCCTCCTGGTCTCTAAACACAGAGGAAAGATCATGCAAGGACACAGCCCACAAGCAATCATCAGCAAGCTGGGGGGGAGAGCCCTCTCTAGGAACCAAACCAGTCAGCCCTTGGCCTTTGATGTTCCAGCCTCCAGAAATAAACATCTATTTCTTAGCAGCCCAGCCTGCGGTATTTCGCTGTGTCACAACTCTGAACGAACACACGTAATAAAGGCAACTTATACCACTCATAGTGACACTAAGATAAATCATTTCACATTTTATATAGTTTATTTAATGTTATAAAGATGTCAAAATCAAAAGAATATCCAAAACAAAAATGTTTTCAGTTTTTAAACCATATAATGCAATAACACAATAGAAACAATATTTAAGCTTACGATAGCTTTTCTTTTAAAGAAATTTGCCAGTTTCTTAGGCGTAAATCACAGAAATTAAAAGAAAAAATCAATATAAGAAAAATCTATAAGATTGGCACTTGGAAAGTGTTGATATACGTGACCTGTCGTCAGAGATTTCAGTTCCTTTTCTGTCTTTTAACCAGGAGTACAGAGTTTTTCCTTTCATTTCCTCATTCCTAAGTATTACCAGGCTCACAAAGTACCTTATTATTATGTGGTTACTCCAGCCACGCTTTCTGTTATTGAGAGCAATCTGATTAGACAGCAGGATAACGTTATGAGATGTTTAGCATGTGACATCATCTGGTGGTATTTGCATCTTATTTGGCCTGACTAGAAAAAGCAATGCTTACTCCAGTGAAATGCATTTCTGTTGGCAGAATATCAGCATCAGGGAGAATCATCTGTAGGCCATAAGTAGTTTCTGCCTACTCTACATACATTGAAATACTAGCCCAAAAGCTATTATGAAATGGAATGGTTTTGGTAAGAAATTTTGTTAGGATTAAGGAAAACAAACACAATTTTGAGTAGCAGGCTGGGAAAGCTTCATGTGGAACATGAAATATGATCCAAGTTCCCAAAGGAGACTAAAATAAGGACAGAGGAAAGAAAGAAGAAAGAAAGAAAAAAGGAAGAAGACAAAGACATTACGAATGAATGATAAAGGCAAGTCCTGGTTCAGTATTCAAGGATAATTTTATTCAGAAATATTTATTTTAGCAACGTGTTTTAATTGTGGTAGACTTTTTCGGCCCTTATACAGTGGCTATTAGTTTTAAGCTAATAGTTGTTTGTTATTTTTAAATTTGTAGAGATATATTCACTGTGAGTCTGAAAATAATATTTAAGCACAGCATCCTTTTTGTCCAAACACAATAATTGATTTATTGAAATATTAAAATTTTTGGCCTTGGAAGAAAGAAACCTAGTTCCTAAGAACATTTCTGCTGTGGAATAATGCTCTTGCACACTGTAAAGATTTGTCACTCATATTGGTTTAATAAAACACTGATTGGCCAGTAGTCAGGCAAGATGTATAGGCTGGGTGACCAGGCTAGGAGAATTCTGAAAAGAGGAAAGGCAGAGACATAGCCATAAGCCAGATGCAAAGAAAGCAAGATGAAAATGCCATACTGAGAAAAGGTAACAGGCTATGTGTCTAATAAGAATTATGGGTTAATTTATAACTGTAAGAGGTAGTTATTAATAAGCCTGAGCAATAGTCCAAACAGTTTCTAATTAATATAAGCCTCTGTGTTTTTATTTGGGACTGAATGGATGGAGGACCTGGTGGGAAAGAAACTTCTGTCTACAAAGGGTGCCAAATGTTCAGCAATTAAATCCACATAAAACCTGAGAGAGCTTGGGAAGGAATTCTAGACATAAAAGAACAGAGTCAAGCATGGCTTCTTGATAGCAGTATTTTCCTGAATGGTCTCTGTTTGCTAGAGGCTTCCTGACTCAGCATTAGCAATAAAAACCTTACAGCTCTTTTAAGAGGCCCTGCTACCAAATGCTTAAATGGTGTTTGTGAGCAGTCTGTGGCATGTTTCTTGGTGGTGGCATTGGCCTATAAACTCTACAGACTACTCAAAGGCTGAACCAGGTTTCCCTAGTTACTTGATGAATGAGTCAAAAATGCAGGTACCTAACACACACACACACACACACACACACAAATACACACCTATACACACACCTACATACAAAATGGAATGAACACTTATGCTCCCCCAATTTGATATTAGGTTATTATGACAAGAAAATAGTCAAGATAGTATTCAAAACCAAATTGTATCATATAGAACTCACAATATTAAAAAGGAAGTCTGAGAGTAATCTTTTAACCATTCATAGGAGTCTGCCTCCTTCCAAAGATTTTTCTAAACTTTACTATCAAAGCCCTGGGAAATTCTTTGCACTTATAAAATAGTCAAGATAGTATTCAAAACCAAATTTAATAGTCAAGATAGTATTCAAAACCAAATTGTATCATATAGAACTCATAATATTAAAAAGGAAGTCTGAGAGTAATCTTTTAACCATTCATAGGAGTCTGCCTCCTTCCAAAGATTTTTCTAAACTTTACTATCAAAGCCCTGGGAAATTCTTTGCACTTATGAGGAGGATCAATTTACAAATGATTTCAGCGTTGATCAGGACAGAACTATTTTGTCTCATCCAGTCTGGAATGAAAGGCAGTTTTTGTTGGTTGGTTAGTTAGTTTTTTTCTCCCCTAGTGATCATTTTTATCATGTAAACTTAATCATCAATAGATTTAGTGAGCTAGTTTTTTCAAGTTACTTTTATAACGATTCTTCTATTCTTGATAATTTTTTTTCTCTTTTGTGGTGATGAAATAAAAGAATCAGGATGACATCATCTATAGAATTGACTTTCAACTCCATCATAATTATATTTAAAGGGTATCATATATTTTCCTTATATCTTTTTAAGTTGGCAAACCAGAGTAAGATACAAAGAAATACTTTCTAGATTCCAGGAATGCCCTGAACAATGGAATACTTACCCACCATGACTCTCCTCTATTTTTTAATCTTTCTTAATTGATTTTTATTGAGCTCTACATTTTTCTCTCCTTCCCTCCCTGCCTCTTTCCTCCCCTTCAGCCCTTTCCCAAGGTTCCCATGCTCCCAATATACTCAGGAGATCTTGTCTTTTTCTACTACCCATGTAGATTAGATCTATGTATGTCTCTCTTAGGGTCCTCATTGTTGTATAGGTTCTCTGGGATTGTGATTGGTGGGCTGGTTTTCTTTGCTTTATGTTTAAAAACTACTTATGAGTGAGTACATGTGATAATTGTCATTCTGGGTCTGGGTTATCTCACTGAAAATGATGTTTTCTTGCTCTATCCATTTGCCTGCAAAATTCAAGATGTCATTTTTTTCTGGTGTGTAGTACTCCATTGTATAAATGTAATACACTTTCCTTATCCATTCTTCAGTTGAAGGGCATTTAGGTTGTTTCCAGATTCTGGGTATGGCAAAAAAATGATGCTATGAACATAGTTGAGCACATGTCCTTGTGGCACAATTGAGCATCCTTTGGATATATACCCAAAAGTGGTATTACTAGGTCTTAGGTTGTTTCCTAATTTTCTGAGAAATTGCCACACTGACATCCAAAGGGGTTATAGCAGCTTACATTCCTACCAGCAATGCAGAAGTGTTCCATTTACCCCACAACCTCTCCAGCATAAGTTGTCATCAGTGTTTTTGATCATGGCCATTCTTACAGGTGCAAGATGGAATCTCAGAATTGTTTTGATTTGCATTTCTCTGATGACTAAGGATGTTGAGCATTTCCTTAAGTGTCTTTCAGCCATTTTAGATTCCTCTGTTGAGAGTTCTCTGTTTAGGTCTGTACTCCAAAATAATCACACAGAAAACTATATTATTTAAGTTACAGATTGGCAAATGACTTAAGTGTATTGCTAGCTAGCACTTACATCTAGAATTAACCCATTTCCATTATTTTATATTTTACCTAAAGGCTTGTGGCCTAGTGGCAGGTTCCAACTGGCAGCTTGCGTCTTTCCCCTCTGGTGGCTACATGGCATTTCACTGACTCTGCCTTTTTTCTCTCAGCATTCAGTTTAGTTTTCCCCACCTAGCTTTATTCTGCTAAGCCACTCACCAAAACAGTTTCTTTATTCATTAACCAATAAAAGCAATACATATACAGAAGAACTTCCCACACCACTCGTCAAATCAGAAACTATAAGAAAATAGAATCATCATCTCCTATGGTGAGATATTTTAATCTTGAAACAAAATGACATCATGGGTTTGAAATACCTGAATTTGATTACCAAGTTGATTATGTATTTATATTTGTCATCATGGGCATTATTTAGAAAGTTTAAGATCTACCTTCCAGACTATGATGGGAGCTATCTTACTCAATATTGTGTAACTGTCTGAATGTCTGATACTGGGTCATTTTAAAGAAAAGGAAGTTTATTTGACTGAGCCCTGGAGTCCAAGAGTTAATTGTCAGATTCTAGTAAGCCTTGTATTCTGACTTCAGGCAGGAACGTAGCTGGGCAAGTCAGAGTTCAGAAAAAAAAAAAAAAGTTGAAAGGAGAGTGCCCTCCTTTTATACCAGCTTTTTCTCACTAACTTATCCATTCAATGAAAAAGACATTCCTTGTCATGGCTGATTAAGTCTTTAAAGGCCTCTTCTCCCAGGTTGGAAATTTTAACTTGGCTGTGGAGGGAACAAACTATATTCAAGCCACAAAAAGACGTTATATGATCATGTGTATAGATCACATGTGTAGATACTTTGCTAAAAGTACTCTACTATAATATCAAACAGAATAAGTTGTTTACAAGAGACCTTGGTAGAAGTGATGACCTCTCTATCAAATAACTTTATGGCTTTTTAAATCTTATTAATCCTGATCTTCATTTTTTAAATTGATGATATGAAGTTTTAATAAATATTATTAAATCATACTCAGTCATTGAAACAATTTCTTATACCTCTCACTTTTCTGAAATCTTGTTTGTGCTTTTGGATATTAGTTCCTGCCTACTTAATTATAAGATTCTAATTTTGAGCAAAGCTGACAAGCAGCAATAGAGTTTCTGAGTAAGATGAAAAATTCAGAGCAAATGACATGATTCTATGAGCAAAGGTGAATTCTCTGTGACTCCATGCCCTGAGCTGGATTCATAGAAACCACATAAAAGTACAAAGAGTAGCCGGGCAGTGGTGGCGCACGCCTTTTAATCCCAGCACTCGGGAGGCAGAGGGAGGCGGATCTCTGTGAGTTCGAGGCCAGCCTGGTCTAGAAGAGCTAGTTCCAAAACAGGCACCAAAGCTACAGAGAAACCCTGTCTCGAAAATCAAAAAAAAAAAAAAAAAGGAAAAAGAAAAAAAAAGTACAAAAAGTAAAATAACTACACAAAGGTGTCTATTCTGAGATCCACAGAAATGCCCTGACCTTTGTGCCCCTCACCATATAATATAGAATAATGGTAAATTTGATATTACTATAAAATTCAAGATAAATTTTTAAAATTATAAATTACATAAAACAATAAAATTTTTCTGTTCTGTTCCATACCCTGAAAAAGTCTTACTTAACAGAAATCACAAAAATAATCTCCATTGTAGTTCTGAGTTTTATCTTTCAATAGGAAACTATTTTATACATTTATCCATTTTATTAGAGAAACAACAGGAAAACAAAAAAATTGACAACTTAAAACAATTCAGTGAAGGAATTTGACTTTCAGGTACTATTGTAGATTCTGTATACTTATTGCTTTTAAAAGAGATTACTTCTGGAAATTGTGACTCCAAGCCCCAAATGGATTATTCATTTTAGTGTTCAATAATGTGTCTGGGGAGGCTGTTTAAGTAGGTGTTTGCTTATTTTCCTCCTTCTCTAAAACTGGTTGCGAAGTGAAATTTCTGTGGGGATTAAAAGGATGGTTGTCATATTCTATTTTTTTTTTTTGGTCTACTAGTACAGTGATAGCATGTTTATAGCTTTCATCTTCTTACAGACAACTAGACATATATTGGCAACAAATACAATGGTTCATGCTTACATCCTAATTATTAACAAAAATAAAAATTTCCAAAATTATAGTGAAATAAATTTTATTTTTATGTATAAAGTGGCAGTTTTATACATAACTGGTGTGGTATCATTCTTTTATTATTCAACTTATAGTAAAAGTAAGTTTTTTTCACACTCATATAAACATCTACTTGTTTTTTAATTGGTTGTTGGGCTATAAGGCTGAAAAAAAATGAACTAGTTATTAGCAAATTCAGTATAAGCACATCTTACAGAAAGCATTAAAATCTCTATGTACTAAAAAAATCATTCTGGAAGCCCCTACCCATTGGGAGGAGTGGATGGACTTGAGGGGAGTTGAGAGGAGAGAACTGTGGTTTGAAATCAAAATAAAATTTAAAAAATAAATTAGGAAAAGAAAAAAATCAGTCTAAATTTAACCTACTGTTATAAATTTTCCAAAGATTGACTTTAATATCTTAGAAAGATTTTTATTTTTAATAGCATAGGTAAATATAATTTGTTAACTGATTTTCTCATTTTTGTATTTTAAATCTGCTCTCTTTTTGAGATTATTTTTCATGCACTCAAGCAACTGAAAAAGCTTCAGTTACAGTTCATATGAATGTCTACACTCATACACCCATTCATGCTTTGAGAGTTTTTACTTTTTTTTCTTTAACAACTAGTTCTTGAAAGTGTAATTGTACTCTATTCATCCCTTAACTCAGGATAATTGACTTCTGTTTTGCTAAGGTGGCTAAAAATGCTTTGGTTAGTGAAAACAATGTCTTTATTTCTCCAAAATAAACAGAGTGAAGATTGTGCTTATTTTTCTTCATCTCTGTCTTAACTATTGTTCTATTCCTGTGAATAAACACCATGACCAAAGCAACTTAGAGAGCATTAAATTGGAGGCCAAGCTTCAGAGGGTTAATCCATGGTCACTATGGTAGAAACCATTGCTGAAGTCAGAGTTCTGGAATGGTAGCTGAAACATTACATCCTATTCACAAGATGGAGAGAGAAACAGGGAGGGAGAAACGGAGGAATGGAGGGAGGGAGGGTGGAAGAGAGAGAGGGAGAATGGTCTTGACAGTGGGCTTTTGATACCTAAATTTCACCCCCAAGTGTTGAACCATCTCCCATGAAGTCACACCTCTTAATCCTTCCTAAACATTCCAACAACTGGGAACTAAACACTCAAACATATAAACTTTGTGTATCATTCTTATTTTAACCACGGCATGATCTAAGACTATAAATGGCTTAGGCATGTCTAATTTATTTTATAGCAACAATATTCTCTTATTAATTTTACCTACTTGATTGCCCTGCCTTTGTTCCTTGAAAAGGTTTTTCTTTGCATGCCGTCTCCATCTTCCGTGTATTTTCACGGACGATTGCACCAGATTCCAGGGCATCCTTCACCACCCCTGAAGTGGTTTTTCTGTCACAACAATTTATCACCCAGACTCACGCATCCAAATGCCCTTCAGACATTTCCACTTGGAATCTTTAGATGTACCTCGTGTCACATGTTCATACTGAACGGTTCACCTTCCCCCTACTTCACCCACCAAATGACTCTTTTATCTCTGTTCTCCATTTCTGCTAACAACACTAGCATGTACTCAGTTTAAAAATATGATTTTTACTCTGTTCCCCCATCCTCTAATCCAAAATTGAACACATTTCCTATTCGCATGCTTCATTTTATTGCTACTATGCCGTACTTAACCACAGCTGTTGTTGATTCAGCAACTGAAAGTTTCCTAACTATTCTTATTAAGCCTTGTTTGGTCTTTCAGCTGATACTTAAAATAATCTTACATCTCTGCAATGATAGCTTTTAATGTATTTTTTTAACTAATAATTGTGTTTGTGGACCCAATCAGACTTTATACCTGGGATCATGAAATTATTTTTTGCACTGTAAACCTATAGTCGGAATGGGAGGATTGAAGAAAGTTCAATAGTATTTTGGAATAGTGAAATATGCATTTGCTGTTGATATCTTTCATTTTATTTCACATTTTAATATTTATAGGCAATTTCTATTGAAATACATTATTTTGGTGAATTTATCCATTATTACATGTTATCTATGGTTTTTAATACCAATATAATTTGCTTATACTCTTACACTGCACAGTACAGTTCGCTTATAAATTTTAGTGGTATGTTGTCAGTATTCTAAATAGGAAGGAATGATGATATAGAAAATGTACATTTGCCAATATTAAATTTCATTTCTGGCTTTAATATTCACATGACTATTGTTTTCTCTTCTTTTTCAGGGCTTCTTTCATGTCATCCATTGACCAAATATTTATCCAGCCCTTTCCTAATAGCATGAGTAATGAATTTAGATACAAACTGGAAGCTATACTTGCTTTCTCTTGCTTAAGCTCAGTGTCTTAAAAAAGATCAAATAAAGACACTCTTAAAACTCTAGTTCCTCATCAACATGAAAATATTTGTTATGATTATTTGAAGCACAATTTTTAAAAAGAATAGTTTAGATTTATTAATTTTATTTTGTGTGTGAATATTTGGCTTACATGTGTATATGTGCACCACTTTCAGGCCTGATGACTGTAGGTCAGAAGCAGTTATTGGTTTCACTGAAAGCAGAGTTTTAGATGGTGGCGAGCCACCATATGGTCCCTGTAACAGAACTTTAATGCTCTGTAAGAGCAATCAGTGCTCTTAACCATCCACTAACACTCGCAAAAAGGTTTCTTAAAAGCTAGTTGGAGGCTCGAGAGATGGCCCAGCAGTGGAGTGATTGTTGCTCCCACAGTAGATCCAGGTTCAGCTTCCAGCACCAGCACTGTGGCTCACAGCCATCTACAACTCCAGTTCCATTGCTCTTTTTTGAACTCTGAGAATACAAGGGCACACATGTAAGACATGCAGGAAAAACGTTCATGCCCATAATATTAAAAGAGTTTTTAAAAATTAAAGCTGATTCTGTACATTTCCTATAGAAATATCATTCAATTAACACATAGTTTATAATAATCATTTTCTAAAGATGTAAAAATTTCATGGGCACATCTTTCTGTTTCTGTCATACATGATGTTCTTTGTGAAAATCGGTGTTTAAAATTAACTCTTCTGTGTACTTTGCTTTACAGAAGTTTATCAGCATCTTTTAGTCATTTTAGATTCATCTGTTGAAAGTTCTCTGTTTAGTTCTGTACCCCATTTTTTAATTAGATTGCTTAGAAATTTGATGTCTAATTTCTTAAATTCTTTATATACTTTAGCCCTCTGTCTGATATGTGGCTGGTGAAGGTCTTCCTCCCTATATCTAGGCTGAACAAGGTATCCTTCCAGAGAGAACAGGTTCCAAAATCCCAGGAAAAGCAACAGGGATAAATCCTGACCTCACTGCCAGTAGCCTTGTTCCTGCCTCAAAGCAATGTGCTAGACTTTGTTGAATCCCCATGACAAACCTTATCCATTCTGAGGAGTGGATGGGGGATGGAATGGAATTGGGGGAAGGTGGAATGATCAGAAGGAGGGAAGGGAGTTTGAAATTTATTTGGCCTGTAAAATGAGAAAAGGTAGTTTTTAAAAATAAATTTTTTTAAAAAGATTTTTTTAAAAAAGCAAAGGTTAATTCTTCTTTAAGCTCAAACTTGAATCCTTTCTCTTGAAGGTACATCTAGCTTTCCACTGAGCAATGTAACTGCTATTAACTACATTATTGTCATTAAAATTCCCTGATTCCATTGGACAATATGTGGATTTTAATTTTTCTCCGATACCTATTATTCACTCTATAGGTTTCTTATATTGAAATCCAAAGAGTTAAAGTGGTAAATTAATTTAAAGCTAATTCAGAGTTGTTTCAATGCCCATGTCCTTGTGTGTGCATGTATGCATTCGTAGATCAGTAACTTTGGCAAGCATTTATATTAGGAATTCTCATTTCCACTGTGTAAAGTCAATTAGGCATTTCTGTATCTGGATGACATATCTCTGCCCTCTTTCTTTTTCTTTTGAAATTACCTGCTGAAATAATTCCATATGACTTAATTGGTCATGTTTGACTTGTATTCTCATGACCCTGAGCTTAGCTTTTAGAGAAGGCAGACTTGATATACTGTAATCTAATGTCTATAATAATACACAAGAATATATATTTCCAAGATTGCTCAAGCAAAATAAAATCGACTGATCATTCGATTGTTCTTGAGAATTTTAGATGTAGATCTAAGGTGAAATGAGGAAGAATTTTCAAATTCCCCTTAGAACCAGAATGCAAGCAGATTTGAATAGTCGGAATGAGGGAGAAGCTCATTCACCATCACAGCACAACACTGCCTGAGGTCAAAGTCCAATGACTTCTCTTAAATGTATGTGTGTGTGTGTATAAAATGTAAAATGTAGTAAATTTTAACGTATTAGTTTATCCAATTTTCTTTTAGTAGGTTTAGATACACCACAATCTCTGTAGATTGTTATTATTCTGCAGCTATTTGTTCAGAAGTCCTTGTTGTTGATAGCCTTGTGAGTCTGTAAAACCTTTAGCCAAACTGTAATACTTGCTTTCCTTTTTTCAACACAAATCTTAACAAACCACATGGTTTACTTACCTGGGGTGTCTTAGTGTCCATTGTAATTGCTGATGTTTAGCTAAGATAGGTTTCTAGTGTGGTCAACAAAACTAAGATCAAGTCATGCTTCAGATGGAAACTATTGCCCTTATTTTTAGGATTTCATGGATGACCTTGAAACAAACTATTGCCCTTATTTTTAGGATTTCATGGATGACCTTGAAGCTTTATAAAGTGAAATAGTTAGTACTATAGCCACTACTTTATCTCCGTTCAGCAAAGATGCTCTACTAGCATTGCTTATCATTCTGGAAGTTTGATTTGAAAGGATATTAAATGGTCATCTATATTTGATGGGCTTATTTCACCTATCTATTTCATCTCTTTTGCTTGTTTTTGTTTCCTTCCTTGTTTTGTGGGATTCTTTTTGATACAAAAATATTGCTATATATTGATGCAGGCCAGGAATTTGGAATCTCCTTTCTTTAATCTCCAAAGTGTTGGACTATAAGGCTGAATTAGCATGTCTGTCTCTTGTATACTTCCAAAAGGGCATTATTTTCCTGCATGCATTTCATCATTTATTATTTGTATATATAGCTAAAACCTAAATAGCAATTTGCTTCTGAGCATAATATAACTTCATTGACTAATGACAAGGAAAAGAAAAACTTATTTTGTGATTTATTGTGCATTTGGAACTGTGGGATTCTGGCATACCTTCCAGATTTTTTTTAATAATTATTTATCCTGATGTACTGCCCGAGAAAGGCTTTTGCATTAAATTATCTCTCTGACATTTTGCAGGGAGCTCAAGTTTAAGTACAGGACTCAAAGCTCAGCATCTTACAAGAATATAAACAAAGAGAATTTTCCTCTTGAATTTTGGAAAGAAGGGTCTGGAAAAGGTTAAGAATGAGAAAGAGTCCTGTCAGCAATAATCTCAACAAGTTCATGAAAATGTATTATTTTAAAATGCAGTATTTTTAAAGGGGTACATGTGGCATTGTTCTTACATTATTCAAAATGGAAAATTAATCTGCAATTTAGGAACTTAGTTGGGGTTTGCTTACAGTTTCAGAGAGTTAGTCCATGATCATCATGGCAGAGAAGTAGGCAGGAATGGGGCTGGAAAATCAAAACTGAGAGCTTACATCTGAAACACAACACAGGACAGAAAGTGAGACTAGGCATAGCATGAGCTTTTGAAACCATAAAGCCCAACCCCAGTGACACACTTCTCCTTACAAGATCACACCTCCTAATACTTCCTAAGCAGTTCCACTAAGTAGGAAGCAAACATTCAAATATATTATTAGCTTATTGGGCCATTGTCATTCAAAACACCACAACTGGGATTGTATAAGATTGAATTGTGGCAACTCTGAGGAAAAACTTATATAATACCTTAGCATTGAGCATAATATAGCAAGACAAGCAAAAGATGAGATAAGGAGTAGTGTGATCATAATGGACTGATAAGAATCATTATTCTTCTCACTATTCGTATATTTTCTTATGGTAGAGCCACAAAGGTATAAAATTCATGGTGGTGCAACATTTTTAAATGTAAGGAAGATAAAAGAGTGTCTTTTAAAACTACCACTTTTAAAACAACTGCAGAAAACTTCTTAAATTAAAAATAATTGTTTGTGGTAGGATACCAGCTAACAATTTTATTTGTGAAATATGGCTCCAGTGTGTGGCAGAATACATAGAAAATAAATGCAGAAATTAAAAAAAAACTATTCTGAGTACAAACAAAACTGACTGTTAATTAATGCTAGAATTTTTAATATTTTCTCAAAAAATTCTTTAGTATATGACTACTAATAAGCCACATATCTTTCAGTTCCTCATTTACAATTGTCTTAGAGCACTGCAAAAAATCCTGCAATTCTTCAGAAAAAATTAACTCATTAAAATGAAATGTGAGTTGTCCATTCTTCCTGCTTCGCACTCTCTAGCTTCTCCACCTCTCTCTACCTGTTTCTTTTAAATTTCAAGAAATAATTGAACTTGTAAAAATTACTCCAAGTCATCTGCCTCTTTGAATTCAGACATTTTACTTCCTCGTGCTAAGATATTCTCCAAAATCATAAATTCCACTCTTGTAGACAAGTTTATCCTCCTTCAGTGTTAATGCATGATGTCTTGAGAAGTCTCAATTTTATGCCTCTCAGCATGAGCCTGGATAAGTTCCATCTCGCTGCGTCCACAAACTATTTCAGGACTCCTTTCTCATGGCACTCATCCCAGAAAATTAATTTTTTTCAGCTTTATTGAACTATGGTTGACATACAATCAACAGTACATTGTAATGTGTATGATTTAATGAGCTCTGACACATGTGTACAACCATAAATCATCACCACAAATCAAGATAATGACCTTTTCTTGTCACCCAGTTTCTTCACATCCTTTTCCTCTTCCTCTTATCCCTCCTCATCCTCTCCCAGGCAAAAACTGGTTTGTTATGTTTCAAAAGATTATTTTGGGTTGTACAGTGTTTCATATGAATGTTTTATGTAAAACATTATTCACTTTTAAATTTCTGTTTATTTGTTGCTGTTTCATATCTTCATGATTCACTCATTTAATACTCCTTAGTGGCTATCCAGTATGTTCAAAATTCAAGATTTCCATTCATACACTTACTGATGAAATTTTGTATATTCCATTTTATGATTATTACAAATACAACTGTTATGTTCAGGTATTTAAAAGTTTTTGTGTTCAAATATGCTTTATTTCCACTACGTGGATGCCTAAGACTATATAACTATGCCAGGGTATAGAAAATGGAGTGATTTCAAATAAAAAAGGTTTGCTTCCTTCTGTTCTAGAGTTCATGAACCTAAAAACAAGGTTCTAAAGGGTCATGCTTCCTCCAAAGACAGTAGAGAGCATACCTTACTGTCTTTTCTGAGATTCTGGAATGTCTACTCACCCTTGACTTTCAGATGGATCACTCCATTCCAATGTTGTCTTCATATAACCTTCTCTTCTTTGATTCCTAACACATAGAGCTCCTGTCTTTGGGTTGATGGTCCTATGTGTATACTGATTTAAATATAAATATTCAAGATAACCATTGGCTTTTCAAAGTAGCTACTTGATACTTAGGTGAATGTGATGAACTACAGGAGAATAACCTAAATCAGAAATATTTTATCACTCTACCTTTCATAGTCATCATCATGCCCAGAATGGCCAATGATAGCATGAATGTTGATATTATAGTTACGATATTTACATTTGAATATCAGTTTAACCTTTAAATAGTAACATGAAATTTAGTTCCAGTAAAACTGTTTTCTTACAGGGTGCGGGAGAATTGTCCGTATTTTGTCAATCATGTTATAAATAAATGCTGGAGTTACAGATTAACAGGGACACAACATGGCTTCTGAGCTGGAATTCAGGTCTTCACATGGACACATCAACTGCTTTCCTGATGGCGTATCTCCTCAGCTCAGCTCATCCCTCTCCTTTTGATGTTAAAACCCGCTGATGGAGCTCAGTTCCCCATGCTTGTACAGCAAGTATTTTACCAACTAACCCATTTCTCCACCTCCTCCATTATTTTTTGAAATAAAATCATGATATCCTACCACATCTGAAATAAATATTGCATATTTTATAGACTTTCAAAGGGTTTGATTATAAGTCAATTGTTTTAAAATATTTTGTGTTTGAACACCCAGCTATTAAAAATCCATAGAGACATATGATTACATCTAAGGAACAGATGTTGGCTCAAAATATGCTGAGTATAGGCCTTACCGAGTATAGTATATCATTTTCTTCCATCTATTTTCACTTCTGGTTAACTCCCTCACCCAAAGATATTCATACTTTGGACAGAAAATCCTATGATGTCATTTGAGGGAAAATTACGGTGTGAGTTTTGTTTATAACAATGTAGTGGTCAGGAAAATGCATTCCACCACAGTGCTGGATTACAGTTCAGCAAACATTCATGTTCATTTGTAATTCCTCCAAAAGGACAATGACAAAGATATATGTGGAGATGGAAAGAGATCAAAGGAAGTATTTTCTAAAATGAGTGAAAATGAAGTATATATGATATATGATTCATGACATACAATATAATAAGGATCTTGTGCAGAAAAGCCACATCCCAGAATAGTGCAGAAGAAAAAATGGGTAAAAAAAAGAATCCTCCCCCCTCTTTCTCTGTCTCTTATTTACTTCACATAAAGGATGTGCAGTTACAGTATCATGATGGAAAAGCCCACACAAAGACCTCGCTTCTGGGTATAGATATTTTTGCTAGAAATTGTCCTGATACGTCTAAAAATGAAAAGCTAGAACATAGCACTGTGACATGTTGAAGGGACAACAGGATCTGTAAGGTGGAACAGCAGTTAAGACTGGAAAAAATGTAATATAAGCCACGGTTCACTTTTAAGTGTTTTATGTGGAGAAAATAGGAGAAAGTAAGATTATAACAAAAAAGATGAGAAATACAGACTTTAAAAGCATAGAGAAAGCACCGAGGTAAAAAGGTCGAAAGGGACAAATGAAGAATATAGATTAGCTGTGTGGCGAACTGAGATTTGTGTTAGAAGTACACTAACAATCTTTTTTTTTTTTTAAAAAAAACTACACTAACAATCTTAAAAGACGTTATCCAC
Source organism: Alexandromys fortis (assembly GCF_014885135.2). Lineage (NCBI taxonomy): Eukaryota > Metazoa > Chordata > Mammalia > Rodentia > Cricetidae > Alexandromys > Alexandromys fortis. Next base: position 44,019 of record NW_026067890.1, read on the forward strand.
TTGTATTCTGTGTCAGTCAGTCAGAAAGCACAGAATAATAATAACAAAAGTTAATACATACTGACTGCTGATAGACTAACTTTACTTGTATAGGATAATTTAAGATCTCTACAATTGATACACATAAGCATTTTACTTCATCACCCAAGTGAGTGCTCAGAAAGAGCTCCAAGAGGAAACAGTACTTGAATCCCTTTTGTAGATGAGAAAACCCATGCATAAAATAGTTAATTAGTCGGCTTAGTGCTGAATACAACTATAACTATGTTGTAACTCAAGCCTTTGACCCTTAAACGTTTTATATGAATCACAGTGTTACAAAGCTCTAACTACGTGACTGCATTTTTATATATTATTTCGAGGAATGAAAGTTCCATTTTTTCTTTTTAGGAAGGGGTTTGTCTTCCACTCCACTTGAGGATTTTTAAAAGGCAGGCAGCATAAAACACTTCAAAGTCTGGCTTGTAGACTTTTTCCACTCTTTACTTTGCCTTTAGTGAGCTACTTAACATTTTTTCCCCTCATTGTCTCATTTTAAATTGTCTCTATTCAATGCTTGACATGAAGATCTAGAAGATCAAGCATGTGACTTAATATAAAACACAAAATGGCAGAAGTGTTTAATTGTGATGTTATCGTTGCCATCTTTCTGCTATTCTTGTGGATGCTGACTGCTGTTACACTCTTACGTTTTCCACACTGCAGGTGAAATTTATCCAAGCACACAATCTGAGGCATCTCCAGTGGAATACCTAGTAGGGAGTGGCTCTCAGGAAGCAGATGCAAAAGCTTACTCAGCAGACATACCTCCCTGCGTCTGCTTTTTACATTTAGCCCAATGGAATTTTCTCTTTCCAGATTCCATACACTTATCTATTCCCTGGAGATCTGTGAATGTAAATTTAGTTGTCTGGTTTATATGTTATCTTATCAAAGCCTGTAAACTACTATTCTCTCAACCAAGGGAACCTTCTTTATATTTTTGCTGGAAATAAAAATGTGTTCTTTTGAATGCTATCAGATTATATCTGTAGATTTATGGGTACAAAATAAAAAGACAGGGAGGTTGGAAACCAAGGTTTGCTTCAGATCCCTGGATACGATGAGGCATTAAAGTTTGCTTTATGATCTCTGTGCACCTTCACATGCAATGGGAAGTTTAAATAGGCAGGATTGCAGGAGGGCAACATGCAGAATCAGTTTCATCTGGTCAAGTTTCTTCACACAGTCACACACACACACACACACACACGACAGGGAAATGACCAGATTTGCTTTTAATATTGAAAGATTAATGGAGAAAAATCCATGTGAACTGTTCAAGTGAAATATATGCATTAATGTGCCCATTTTCAGCTAGGAAAATGGCTCCTTGGGTAAGTTCAAATACTCAGAGTCCACATAAAAGCCAGGTGGATAGGGTCGTCAGCGTGCAATGCCAGAATTTAGAGACAGAGACAAGGGATGTCAAGGCCAAAATAACTAGCCAAACTAGTTGAAATTGGTAGATGTGGGTCCAGCAAGAGGCATTGTCTCAATAAGAAAGGTAGGAAGTAACTGAGGAAGAATCCTAACATCAATTACAGGCCTCTCTACCCATGGGTAATAGGCAAACACATGTGTACTTGTACACTATACACACATGCACACAGACATACACACTCACAGAAACACACAGGAAAACTCTTTGAGAAAATATGGTTTTGGGCACATTTTAATAATCTCTTTGTATTTAACCTCTATCCTACTACATTGTTCTCTTAATGCATATTAAGAAGTATAATTTGGGGGCTGGAGAGATGACTTAAAAGCACTTGTTATTTATTCTTTCTTAATACCCAATTTCATTCTTGCACACATATCAGGTAGCATCCTCTTTTGACACCCAAGTGTACTACACACACACACACACACTTGCATAGACATACACATGCAAAAATACTAAAATATTTTAAAGAATAAATGATCTGAATATATAAATCTTTTAAATTTAAAAGAGCCAAGAAAACACAATAACGATAAATTAGTTAGCATCTTGAAGGCAATTTTACAGCTTAGCGTTTATTTTAAACGGCTGTTTTGTAGCTTTAACCTTATAAGTGAAGGACAGCACATGAGGATTTAAAAATGACTTTCAGTGGTGAAAAGATCTTTTCTGTGATGTTTTACATATTCATATGTTCAAACAGTGATTTCACAGTAATGAAAATTCCATTTACAGAGCTCTTGTATCTGGCCTCTGTATTTACAATCTATTTCTCAGCTCTCCCAGAAATATATTGCATAATGAAGTGGAATTTCCAGACAGCACTGATGTTTCTGCTGCTTGATATATAGCGAAGAAACCCTCTCTCTCATTGTATTCACTGGTAATTATATTGTCTTGTTTCAAAATATGCCTTCTTCTGGGTTTCCTTTTTCATGTTACTCCTTAAACTGCAAAGGAAGTTATTGATAATGTGAAGCTTTATTATGTTTTTGTCCTTGGGATACAGTCAATATAAAGACCATGTAATAGAGTATAAAAAAGGGCAACAAATGAATCTAATCAAGTCCAGAAAAATGGAAGTTTGCTTACATTATAAAATCATAGCTCTCGTGTACAAAAAAGCCCTCTAAGCAGAGTCCTTTGTTCAAGGGAAGAAATGCTAAGAAAATATCAAACTTTGTCTCAACTTGTCTAAACTCATTAATAAGTTCATTAAAGATTCAGTGATTTGATTTCTACTAAACTCAGATGTCTTAGTCAATGTTCTATTGCCTTGAAGAGACACTATAATCACAGTCACTTATATGAAAGAAGTCATTTAGTAAGGACTGGCCTACCAGTTCATATATTTAGTCCATTATTGTCATGGCAGGAACCATGGTGGAATGCAGGCAGATACGGTGCTGAAGAGGAAGTCAAGAGTTCTACATCCTAATCAGCAGGCAGCAGGAAGAGAGGCAGGGAGGGAGGGAAGGAGAGAGATACAGACGCAGAGACACACATGTATACTGTGAGAGACAGAGAGAGCACACACACACACACACACACACAGATAGAGAGACAAAGACATTCACAGAGAGAGACCGAGACAGAAAGAGAGAGAGAGATTTGGCTGGCTTGAGCATTTGGAACCCCAAAGCCCATGCCCAGTGACATATTTACATACTTCTTCCAGCAAGGCCACACCTACTCATATAAAGCCACATATACTAATTCTTTCAAATAGTGCCACTCCCTGTGAGCTATTTTCATTCCACCACCACATTCCACTCCCTGACCCCCATAGACTCATCTTCATATCATTATGCAAAATGCACTTGGTCCAATTTCAAAAGGTTCCTTTGTCTATCACAGTTTCAACAGTGTTTCCAACTCCAAAGTTCAAAGTCTCTTCAGAGACTCATGACAATCTCTTAAGTCTAACCCCATGTAAAATCAAAATCCACAAGCAGCTCAGCATGCAATGGCCCCAATATATGCATTACCAACAGGGAGAATAGAAACACAGCGAAGAAATGCTGGGCCAAAACAAGACCAAAACCCAGCTGGGCAAATTCCAAACTCTATATTTCCACGTCTGATGTCAAAGTGCTCTTCAGATCTCTGACTCCTCGCAGCTTTCTTGACTGCAGCACATTTCTCTTCCTTTAGTTCCTTACCTGTTAGCAGTTTTCCTTAGCCAATATCCCAAGACTCTGGTATCTCCAACACCTTGTGGTCTCTAAGGCAGTACAGGCGTGGCCTTCACAGCTTCACCCAATTGCCTGTTCAGGCCTCCATGCAGGGACTCACCTGAAACACACCTGGCTTCATCAGCTTTCCCTAACTGCAGAGGAGGATTCCACAATCCCATTCTTGCATCCTTGACTCTAAAGTGAGAACCATTTGGCCGAAGTTGTTAAGTTCTTCTGCTTGCTGTGGCTGGAACATGTCCACCTCATTCAAATACATCAACAGCCTTCTGTTTTTTATGGTTTCCTTCAATGCCTAAACTTCGCTGTTCTGGAACTTGTTCTACCATACCAGACCTTAAACTCCTCTTTAATTCCTCTTCACAAGTTGAAAGTTTAGAGATAGCCACCCCCTTTATTCCATTTGCCATCAGGCTTTATCAACATCTATTTATTTAGTCCATCCAAATGGAACCAGCCATGATAAGTTAAATAGAAACAGAGCACCCAAAGGAAGTTCTTTACTTCCAACCATTATCACCTGCCAGTGTAAGACTCAGCCATCAATGTTCTGTTGTGAAGAGACGCTGTGACGACAGCAGCTCCTATAAAGGAAAACACTAATTGGGTTGGCTTACAGTTCAGAGGTTTAGTCCATTATCACCCTGCTGGAAAGCATGGTGCCATGCAGTCAGAAAAGGTACTGGAGAAGTTGTTGAAAAATACATTCTGATCCAGAATCAGAAAGAGAGGGGGGGATAGAGAGAGGGGGTAAACAGAGAGAAGAAAAGTGAAGAGAGAAAGAGAGAGAGAGAGAGAGAGAGAGAGAGAGAGATTGGGCCTGTGTGGACTTTTCAAAACTCAACACCCACCTCCAGTAGTGACACACTTCCTCCAAGAAGGCCACACCTCCTTATTTTTCTCAAAAAATTTTCCACCTGGCCACCAAGCATAAAAAATATATAAGCCTACACGGTGGGATCATTTGGGGGCCATGGACTTCTAAACATACATCTTCCCTTAGTGGATTCTCTTTCACTACACATTAGCTAGTAGTCAGCCTGAAATGAAATGAATTGTGATTTGGCTTTCCAGGCATGCTGATCATACTAAATTGCAACCCTTTAATCACTGAAGGACATTTAATGCATATTTAAATAATTATTAAGATTATTTTTCTGTCTTTGCTCTAGTGCATGATGATAGAATAATTACTGTCACAATAAAGAGTTGTCCTTCTTCAATTACTGTTTCAATGGGGCTAACTTATGACTGTCTTTCTCCACCTCTGAACTATGTGTTAAATCATGGGTCTTTTAAATCATGGAGGAAGTAAATTAAATACTCATTATGAAACCCTGGAGTAGTTTATTAATCAATTTTTAATTGCTAGAACAAATATCCTAGAATGGATAATTTATAAAGAAAAGGTCTTTGGTTTGGGGGTGTAGAAAATTGAAAATTATGCCACCCCAATTATTCAAATTTTACTTAGGCATTATCTAGATGGCATGACATTGGGGAGGCATGCTTGGTGAGACAGGAGATCAGCTATAATTCAGGAGTTGAGCCTGCTCTTGTGTTTGTATGTATGAGTTGTATGCATATACATGTTGTTGATANATAGCATAAAGCATACAAAACCAAAAGAAGAGATCAGGTAATGTCCTCTATTGCTCTCCACCCTAATTTTGGAAACAGGGTGTCCAGCGAACCTCAAATGTAACTTTTCATATGACTGGCCAGTAACTACTGGAATCCACCTCTCTTCTACCCTGTTCTGAGGATAATAGGTATCCATAACCATGCTCAGCTGTCTGTGGAGTTCTCAATTCAGGTCCTCTTGTTTTATAATAAGCACTTTTGCTCATTCAGTAGTTTCTCCAGCCCCTACAAAAATACTTTCTCAAAGCGTCCTCCTGAGGCGCTCTAGTTTTCTTCTAGCACTTATTACCATTCAAATTGAATTTTGTTCTGGAAACCTCTGCAATGATGACAGATAGGGAGTTATTATCATCATTCTTTCTAGAATACTTGTAATCAAAGGTTATCACCATCAATGCTGAAGAGACTTCGCATAGCACTTTCAACTCAAAGTCCTACAAAAGGAGTAAAAGTCAAACCTGTGTACAGTGGCTCCTTAGTGGTGTCAATGGATGTATAAGAATAACCAAGTAATATTATCCAGATCAGCAACTTTTCATTTATGAAAGGTTATCCTTCCAATAAATACACCAGAAAAAAAAACGTTAAAATGCTATGATAATTAAAAAAGAAGTATTCCCAAATTTGAGAAAGAGCAGAGGACACATTTAAAAAGTTGAAGGAGTCAGGGTTTGGGACAGAAATGCTATAAATACATCATATATGGAATTCCCAAAAAATGTAAAAAAATAAGATGTTTAGAATAAGATAAACTATACTTAGATTACTGAGGTAACAAAAAAATTAGCCATGCAAATCATAGCCATTTATTTCTTGAACATTAACCTCTATCTGTGAGCCTGTGAGGTCCCTGTAGAAAGCTTTAGAGAGGCTGTGGGAGGAGTGGGGTTTAGGTACCATGGGACTAGAAGATTCAGAACATTGCTAACTTGAGAACTGAAGGCACTGCTCCAGTACTTACAATGCACCCCAGGAGCCAGGAGGAAGCTGACTTTCCAGGACTACAGAAAAGATAACCTTGGAATCCAAACAAGATCCCAGTTCCTTTCCAGCTCACCAATAACATAGATGATGTGTTTAAAGGCTTATTTTGTGTTGCGGGGGGAGGTCATCTGAGGATGTAGGCCAGCGGTAGAGCATTTGCCCGTCATGCAGAAACCCCAAAATTAAATAAGAGGTTTGTGCTATAATATAAACTTTTCATGGATAGGAGACTGTCTAAACTTTCCATATCAAATGTCTCAGTTGGCTTAGACATGTCTGTTTTGGTTTTCTACATGTCTTTGGGTCTTAGGACTGAGATGTTGTGGAAGATCTTGAGAGACTTTAATCTTGCATATGAGGTGAGAATAGCAGTCCATGATGAACCTGTGACATGAAAATCTCCTGTTATTTCTAGCTAACATAGTTACAATTAATGGTGATAAAATGAAGTCTTTAAATGTTAATTAGAATTTACGAGTATTCTGCTTGTAGAAGAATAATTAATGACCACTTAGTTATATTTTATTCTGTGTACAGATGAGATGATCTTATACTATTTACATTTATCTACTAGAACAAAGTGATTAAATGAATTTCACATAACATCTCAATTTCTATCTTCATCAGTGAAACAGGTAGTCAGTATTAATGAATGCCACATTAGAAAATATCCTAAGCATATGTTAAAGCTGGGACAGTTTGGAACAGAAATAATAATTATGAAGCATAAACCTCAAAAATTATATCTTCACTACATTACAGTAGCCAGAGGCAGAAAACCCAAATCTAACATGAAATACACTCATGATCCTAAATATTTTTCTTGGAGAAGAACTAAAAGCAGGGAATTGGGTTTAAAGAAACTGAAGTAAAATACTGCAACCCGGAATATACAGAGGACATAAAATACAACATAAAAGTGAGAACCATTAGAAAACTTCAGAGTCTGGGTGAGATAAAGTTCAAGAAATGTAAAGGCATGTTTTAGGAACTTCTAAGTAATGCATTACATAGCTGTTCGAACAAATCTTTTCCTTTAGGAATGCAGACTTTAGTGGAGGCAAAAAATCCTCCCAACCAGTTGTGGTGGGCACTGGTTTAATGACACGGTGTAATAGTCATTGAATTCAGAGGCTAAGCAAGCCAACCATAGATTCGAAAGGCACTGAGATCTTACTCCCCTCTGCCTCTAATATTACCATAGAATCAATGCTTGTTTTCAATATATATTTATATATATTGAGACAGGGTTTCTCTATAGCTTTGGAGCCTGCCCTAGACCTATCATTTGTAGACCAGGCTGGCCTCAACTCACAGAGATCAACCTGCCTCTGACTCCCGAGTGCTTGGATTAAAGGCGTGCGCCACCACTGCCTGACCTTAAGGTATATTCTTTAAAGTTTCAGGCAATTCAGAACAGAAAAATATAAGGCAGATGACTTAGTGGGTACAAACACTTGACCTATATGTGTGAGAACCTGAGGTTGGAACCCAAACCCACCTATGACCAGATAAGGTAGTGTTCGTCCATGCTCCTAGAGCTATGTAGAAGGCAAGACAAGAGAATCCCTGGAAGATCATGTGCTACCGAGTCTGGTGTACACAGCCATTAAACTATAAAATACACTGTACCAAACAAGGCGAAAAGTTCAGGTAAACACACAAGACTGTCCTTTGACCATTATATTTCCATCCTTACACACAGAACATAAGTATAGCATTCATAAATGTACATACACATTGTAGAGACAAATATATTCAGAAAGTAAGGAAGCGCAGATTGACAGAGATACGAGGTGAAGAGATAGACTAACTGCTGTGTTTAAAGAAAATTTATGCTATATATGACTTGTCAAATCTAGAGGAAGACAAAGTGCTTGTGAACATTGTGGGGTATACATTTTTATGGGATAATTTTTGTAGTAGTCTTAAAAAACTAATATAAAATGTATCATTATGTTTGGGGATAATTCTTATTTTCTTGATTTGTTTCCTCAAATCACAGAAGAGAAAATCAAATAAAGTGAAAGGAGTCAAATAGTTGTGCTTCATTTAGCTCAACTACAGAGACTTAACAGTAAATATGATTGAAAATCTACACCAAGCAAGGCCCGTCATAAAGTGCAAAGTCAGGAATCATGACACAAGGCTTCCAGTCTTTCTCCTGCTGGGAACCTTCAGCCAACCTGTCTTCTCGGAATCTTCTTCTCATCTTTAAGCTGACAGAATGTATCTAGTTCTAAAACAAAACTAACTTTTCAAAGGTTTGTGTTCAGTCAGAACAAAACTTCCCTGTGGTGTGAAAGAAAGTCTAAAGGGAATATAAACGGTAACACATCTCACTGTACATTCATAACATTTTGAAGCAGATAACTTGGTAAAAAAATTGAAGTCATTATAATACAATATGCATGGCAAAGTTAAAGAACCAGAAGAATCCTATAATTCCCTTTATTTGGTATGTCCAGAGCTGGTAAACGTATGCAGACATAAACTACTGTCCACCTCAGAGTAAGAAGGGATGTAACCGCTAATGGTGATAAGGTCTCTTTGAAGGGAGATGAAAGTATCCTAAAATTAGTGCATGATGATCCTTACGATTTCATGAACATACTAAAAACTATTTTAATTTATTTACTTATTTTTATTTTTTTTTGGGGGGGGCGTTTAAGACAAGGTTTCTCTGTAGCTTTGGCGCCTGATCTGGAAGTTGCTCTTGTAGTCCAGGCTGGCCTGAAACTCACAGAGATCCACCTGCTTCTGCCTCCCAAGTGCTGGGATTAAAGGCATGTGCTACCACTGCCCATCACTAAAAACTATTGAATTGCTAACTGTGTGGATGAGTCGCATTGTGTATAAAGTACATCTTGGTTTGTTTTCTTGTAGACAGGGTCTTATGGAGGAGCCCAGACTAGCCCCAAACTCACAAAGATTCTGCTGTCTCAGTATCCGGAAAAGATTAAAAACATGCGACACCGCATCAGCTGTGCAAACTATATCTCAAATAAAGCTTGAAAAATAACTTTTGCCCTACATAAATCAGGCCTCAGGGTACATTTAATCCAGGTTTGATATTATAAGTTCAAGAACTTTTGTCTTAATTTATCGTTGGAATTTCTTCACTCCCAAACTATGCCTAGCATAAATCGTACAGTCAACACCCATTTGCTAAGTGGTGTTGCATATTAAATTTTGAATAGAAAACTAGGTGGCTTCAAGTTTAAAGTCATTATCAGACTCTTATCCTTTTGTCAATCTTTTACTCTTCTGTCAGCATTCAGCAGTGCAAGAGAAATGATCTTCTCACAGTCTTGTTAAACTAGGGCTGTTGGTTGCCTTTAGGAAACCATCCAAGCCCATTGATTGAAACTGCCAGCAAAGCTCAGAGATGTGCCAGATGAAAGAAGGCAAAGCTGCTGAGCACCACTGGGATTTCTGTGTTAGCAGCTCTCTGTGGGGTATGCACAGAGTCTGTTGTGGGAAGCCCCGTGGAGTGTTGTCTTAAAGACATTAAGTGTGATCAAGCTTCATGCGTGTCTGTTTCCTGTCTTAAATTCCAACATGCTTGTATTCCTGGATATCATTAGAATATGCTTGTCTCCTATTTGAGGTTCATGTCTCTGTTCCTCAGGCTGTGGCTTTCTCTCAGTGTTTCCTGTAAATCTGAGAAGGTGGGCCCTATCTCAAAAGGCCTCAATCCTACCGGAAGTCCTTTAAATTACTTTACCCTAAAACCCTACTCCTAGTACTGAATTGCTAAATGCTAATTTGTTTACAAGTTTTGGCCACTTTAGTTGCATGTAGAGTCTTTATTTACCCCAGTGGTTCTCAGTCTTCCCAGTGCTGTGATTACTAATGTTGTCTTGACCCCCCCCCCCAACCATAAAGTGAATGGGATCAAGATACTAGATGTGAAAAACACATAGAATAAATAAATTTTATTTAAAAAAATAAAAACCTGCCTCAGGAATGGCTGGGTCACAGAGACTGGAAGAAAAAAACCACAAACCAAGAAAGAAAAAAAATTGGAATCAAGTAAACTAAAAAAAAAAAAAAAAGGTTTAACCTGTGGACCACAGTCCTTCAGAGGTAACACAAAGGGCTGTGGTCCACAGGTTAAAACTCCTGGACACCTAGCTGGTGCCCCTGAGGCAGGATTTATTTGTCTCAGTTTTTATTTGGATCAGTCCTGTCCTGCTTCTCTCAGAAATCTTCTCAGTTCCAGGAAGGTGAATGCATTTCTTATTTCCATCTTATCTACACACAACTATCATGGATATTCCAGATCAATTCTACTATACTCATCAATAATTAGCCCTCAACCTGACTTTGTTCATGAGTTAGATTCGCATACTTTCAAAATTAGTTTTGATCTTTTGGTAAGTTCTGAAAGTAAGTTTAGAAGGAAGAAAACAGACTTAGTATATGAAACATGATTGGGCCTGGAGAGGTGGCTAGGTGGTTATACACAGTCACTATTCTTGCAGAGGATCAGGATTCTGCTTCCAGGAACCACATGGTGACTCACAACTGCCTGTAACTCCAGTTTCAGGGTATTTAATGCTGTCTTCTGACCACTGTGGGCTCCTGAACACTTGATGCCTATAAACTCAAGCTGTGTGTGTGCATGTGTTTGTTTGTACGTATGTGTATATGTGAAAAAAACCTTAAAAATTAAAGGACCCTGGTAGCCTACTAACACTTCAAAAAACCTAGAGCTGTATGAATATAGTTCTTTGAAAAAACTAGTTGTTTAAAATATTGCAGAATAATTTATTAATTAGGTAGAATCCTCATGGGAAGCCTTACCCTTTCTGAAGAGTGCATGCGTGGGGAAGGGTGGGGTGAGTGAAGCGAAGGGAGTGGGAAAGGAGATAGCTATGTAAAGTGAGAAAAGATTGTATTAAAATTTTTTTTTACAAAATGGAAAAAATTAAGTAACTTACATATTGGATGCTACTTTTGAAGAAGAAGGATATTATGGTTTAATAGTATACTTTTTTTGGTTTTTCGAGACAGGGTTTCTCTGTGGTTTTAAACTATAATTATATCAGTTTTAGTTATTATTAATCTTAGTTTTGGTAAGTGTAATGATCTGTCCTGTCCCTTTAAGAGACAAGCCAGGCCCACTGCCTCCCCTGTCTGCAAAGGTAGGCTGATCTTCAGCTTCCAGCCTGACTCCTTTCCTTTTCCATCTCCCTCTCGAAGAGGCAGCTCTGTCTCTCCTCACTTCTCCCCTTCCCCCTTTTGTTTCTCTCTCTCTCTGCCTCTCTCTCTCTTTCTGCTCTTCTCTCCTTCTCTCTTTTCCCCCTCCATAACCACTAACTAAATATCCAACCTCACTTGGCATGGCGTGCCTATCCATGTCTTTCTCTCTCACCCATCGTGTGGCTCTTTGCCCTGGACCAGCTACTCAGAGACCTGTGGTGTGGTCTTGAGGCATGCCCATCTGTCTATGTCTCCTCATGGCCTGCTGCAGCCACTTGGAGAACTGTGCCATCCCCGCCTGGGACTGAGTGCTCTCGGGACCCTCTGTTCACTGCCTGCTGGCCACATGGCCCACTGCCTGCTGCCACTCAGGGACCTGCAGCCTTTCTGCCACTGTAGCTGCTGGGGATCCACAGCATTTTACTTAATCCATTACACACCTATTCTTGTATATCATGTGGTTTTGTAAGCATGTGGCACACTAATAGAGATTGGTGAGTCATATTTCTGTTTAATTGATCTTAACTTATATATTAGTTTTAACTTCTGGTGTTTTACTGGCCTGAAGAATTTGATAGCAACTAGTTTGATAGTCACTTGCATTTACCCAGTCCAGATTACAATGGCTTTAACATGACTCGTCAATCATCCTTATTTCCTTTTATATTACATTTTAGATATTAATTACTGCCTACCAAGTAAACAAATTCTAAGTGTTCAGTAAACTGTTAACTCATTAGATTCAAGATAAAATCTAAGAACACTAGACTGTAGAATACTATGAAAATAACTTTTATTGCAATCTATTAAGAAAAGTCATTGGAAAGCAAAAATTATGACTTTAATTTCAGCAAACAATAAATACACAGAAACACCAAAAGTGTGTTTTATATAATAAACATAGAATAATTGAAGAAAACTGAAATTAAACATTCTAATGTTAACATTAAAAGATACTCATTCTAACAGATTGATCTAAGATAACCCTCAGTACTTTAACACAGTCAAAGACTGAGGTGACTCTGTGGTACAGGTTTAAATTGAAAGGCAATCTTATTGAACAGAAGTAGAAAATAGGCATGAGAAAGACTTAATAAGATACTCTAGAGTGAGAACATCATGGTGCTGACATAAATATGTCGATAAAGCAAAATATAAAGTCCACATAAGATGTGTAGGTCCAAAAATGTGAGCCCTTTTCCAAGTCGACCTAAGGTCAGAGAGTTGGAACTTTCTTCTATTCCCTTCAAGGTTTTTGGGCTCTGAGAGTTCTGCTCGCTCAAGGTTATTGTCAACAGGTGTGGCTAATAGCTAGCCCTTGTGTCCAGGAATAGAGAAGTAGATTGTTCCTACCTCAAACAAGAGACTAAGGATCCAACTAAGTTCCAGTTCCTTTTATGGAGCTAATTTGGGATTCCACCCAGGGAGTGGTTTGCCTACAGAATGTTTTGGTCTAGGGTGTGTGACTTGTTTTGTTCTAGCAACAGAATGTGTAACTATGAATGTATGGAGCCCTCAATTGGTAAGTTCATTTCCTTGTATCATGTTAATGCAGTCTTCTGTCTTACTCCTAACAGTTGGAAATTAAATGTGGGCGAATGTTCAGTACTCACTGGAATTACCTCCTCCTGATACTATCTTATATGTTTCTGTGTTTTATTATTTTCATTCACATCTTCATATTCTCTACTATATTTCTAAATCCCCTCGCCTTTACCCTAGTGAGAGGTATTTTTGTCGAGGTCCTCAACAATAAAACATCTTATGGCACAAGTGACACTGGGAGTAATAGCATATTTTTGTTTTAACTAAAAAAGATACTGGGACAACCAAATATGGAATAAAAGGAATCTGTATCTCCTATGTGACATCAGCTACTGATGAACTGGGAAATACTATCATCAAGACCTTAGAATCAATAAAATTTTTTAAAAATAAGAATATCAAACCTAATACACTTAAAAAGGATTTCTTAAAATAATATTAGAAAATTGTACCTATTAAAGTAATGTTTATAATACAGAATTCCATGCTATATCTGTAGTCAATATAAAACTTATGTCCAGCCCCAAAAGGGTTTTCCTATTTGACACTTTAAAATAGGCAAAGGAATAAACATGCACTTTCCAAGTGCAGTTTTCTTAATGACTAATAAAGAATTTAGTGAGCTTAGCCTCATAAGTCATTAAAGTTATGCAAATTAAATTATAATGAGACAATTCTACACTCTCACCAGAAAGCTTAAATTACAAAAGACGAACGTATTCAAATTCTGGTAAAGATGGAGCGCTGGATCTTCGACAATACTCAAAATGTAAGTGAGCACAATCACACTTTACAGTGAGACACAGTATGGCCCAACATCCCATTCATAAACTCTTACTAATAGGCAAGAAATAAAAAAAAATTATCTTCAAAGAGCATACGACATGACATTGTGGTTTCTGAAAATTAATCAACGTGAGAATGCTGTCAATTAGATTTTACACTTGATTCAATTTGAAACATCTTCCTGCAGGAAAAAGATATTCTATGTTTATAAAAATTGTGGAAAGCCTAACTAGACAAAGAAAGTCAGTGAATATCAGAGAGTGAATATTGATGGCTATAATCCCTCTTTTCTGGTATTTTTTATTCTTACCACTGAATACTGTTAAACAACTATAATCCTACGTCTGCAATATGAATCATTGGCCAGCAGAGAAAAATGTCAGAAAAACATGCCAGTGCTCTTTAAATCAAGCCTATTGAAGGCACTATTTAAGAGATTAGTCAAACTGGTTTTTGGCAGCTCCCACATTAGCACAACCAAGGTTGAGCTTGTTGCCATGTCTGTCTGAGGATCCCAGGCTTTACCCAGGCCTCAAAGAATTCCCACAAAGATCCAAGGAATGCGAGCTTCCAACTGAAAAATAAATCACAAAACCTTCTGCATGGGGAGGTTTGTCTTTCAGAAATTGCTGTGACATTCACTAGGCAGAGAGACAGACAGACAAATCTAGGACCTAGTGTTAGTTAAGTCCTGACTGAGCATCTGTGTTTCTGGAGCCTCTAGCTTGGGGAACCAGAATTCTCAGCATCTCAGAAGCTAGGTGAATATTTAGCATTGCTACTAAGACTCATGAAATACAGCATTGACAAACATGAAAGGGCCCTCAGTTTCTGGTTACCTCAATTTCACATTGCAGATGTTGAATAAAACCGTAGAATGTAACTGAAAAATGTTGAATGTACCTACCCCCAGCTTATGTTTTTATTGTATACACGAAGGCGGCCAGATCATTGGATCTTTGAATACATAGAATCGTTTGACTATTTTTCAAAAAGAATTTGTAATGCCCCAATGATATCTTGATTTTCTCCCTTTCTTTCCTCTTTTCCTCCTTCTCCTTTTCTTAAAATGTTTTATCTAATCTATTTTTGCCTATTAATTACGAGATGAGTCATTACCATAATAGTATCTATTTAGCTTTCAAAAGGACAGTCTGGTCTTATTGATGGTTGGCTTTATAATTGGTATCAATAACCCAAACAAAATAAACAAAATTTATCACACACAAAATAAAATAAAGCAAGAGATTTATATTTTGCTACTAGAATACTGTCATTAATCATTAAAAAATAGAAAACTGTTAAAACTTTTTAAAGATTCAAGATGTATCTATATAACCTTATTGACGCTAATACATTATAATTGCATGAGCAAACTAAAAACTTCAAAAGGTAAAGGTTGTGAGTTAAAACTACAGCTTTGTTTCTTTGTGAAAAGTATGTCTGAGAACAATGTTAAATTTTAGCTGGTAGTGTTTTGGTCCTGTTGGAACTCAAACCGATTAAAAATATTATCTTATTGTGTCTTCGTAAATAGCTTAAGTTGTGTGAAATTTGGTTTACAATTTAAATAGTGGGTATGATAATACTGTAAGTTTTAACAGTGTTTTCTTTTTTCTGTGTTTGTTGTTTTTATTACATTTATTCATTTGTTGGGGGAATGCCGCAGAGGTCAGAGGACAACTTGTATCAATATTTCTTTCTCTCCTACCATTTAGTGGGGTCCTGAAGATCAAGTTCAAGTTGTCATACATAAAAAAATACATATCTTTACCTGTTGAGTCATCTCACCAGCCATCTTCACCTGAGACAGAATATATTTACATGTATTTAAATATATGAAATATATGTATATTATCTAAATAAAGATAATTTATTGGATTAGTTTACAGGCTGTGTTCTGGGTAGTCCAACAATGGTTGTCTTACACTAGAGAGCCAAAAAAAAAAGAAAAAGAAATCCTAGCAATTACTTAGTCCAGAAGGCTGAATGTCTCAGCAGTCGCCATCTGTTCCGAGAAGGGCTAGCTTCAGTCTGTGTTGGCAAGCAGAAGTTGCTTCTAATAGCGGTAGAAATTCTGTAGTGGCAGCCACAAGTCACAATTTAGAGGAACTCGCCAGCAGAGTGAGAGCAATCAAGCAGAAAGCAAAGCCTTCATCCTCCAGGTCCTTTCATCTAGACTGCCACTAGAAGGTGAAATCTGTGTTTAGGGTGCCCACTTCTGTAACATGAATGGGCTGGGCCTGCTTGTTGTGGTTTCTGTCCTGCCAGGTTACCCACAACTGTTTAGCCCCAAAGAAAATCACACATAGATCTCTATAAGTTATAAAGCTGATTGGCCCATTAGCTCTAGCCTCTCACTGGCTAACTCTCACATCTTGATTAACCCATTTTTTCTGATCTATGTTAGCCATGTGGATCAGTACCTTTTTCAGTGAGGCAGATCACATCCTGCTGTTTCGGAGTTCTGGGCAGAAGTGGGAGGAATCAACTTCCTCCTTCCCAGAATTCTCCTGTTCTTATTACATCATTTCTACTTCCTATCTGGTTTTCCTGCCTATATTTCCTACCTGGCCAATCAGCGTTTATTTATAACATGATTGACAGATTACAGACAATTCTCCCTCACCACACCTCAAATAACCTGATCAAGAAAATCCTTCATAGGAGTGCTTAGAAGCTTGCCTTTTTGCTGAGTACATATGGAGTCAAGTTGATTACCAAGATTTACCATCACTCAGAGTCTCATATTTTATTCCAGGCTATCCTGGGTGATCTGCTTCCTTCAGCCTCAGTGCTACAGTAATAGGCATGAGCCAGTACACCCAGTAGTTCAGTCTACTGTGTAAAAGAAAAAAAAAGGTAAACCCCCCCTTTTTTTTTTTTGTTTGTTTCTTTGAGTCAGGGTTTTCTCTGTAGCTTTGGAGCCTGTCCTGGAACTAGTTCTTGTAGACCAGGCTGGTCTCAAAGAAAACACTGCCTATTAAACTTGCTTCTTTGTTGTTGCAAAACACTACAAATACTTGCCCTTGCTACATAATTTTGGCTTGAATATGAAAAGAAAATGAATAGAAAGTCCTTGAAAATTCCAAAGCCATGCACTGTACTGCTCCAAGACAGCATTCCATGTCCAAACCAATGTCCAGCTGTCACCTGTTATGTCTGACTTCCTCTCTCAGAACAACAGTCGCTTACATTGAACACCTAATAACAGATAAATACAATTACATGGGTTGATGGTGTGGTTTCCCTTCTTCTAAGGCCATTAACAACATAGAAATAGTCATTCAGTTATGATGAACAAAAACAAAACAAATGTCTTATTTTTTTTCTAAAATGAAGGCTAAGGCTATCTGCTTTTATTAGATTTTCATGCGATATTTAGTCAGATGACATTTTCAGGCCATTTTTGGAATGTTGTTAATTCCAGATTTATTTGAGTGGAATGCAAGATTAACAACATTTGTGAAAGCACAAGAAAACAGATTTCACTCATGTGTTGGTGTTGAAACAGCAGCAGATGTTACATCTCAGAGTCGTTCAGCAAGCTGAGTCACTTTCCACTTCCTCCTTCTATAATTTATTTATCACTGGTCTTAATATTAGAGACCAATAAATGTTGATTTATTATGAGACAATATTGGGTGATGTTTCCTGTAAAATATGAGTAGTATTTCCTTATTATATTGCATTATTATTATTATCATCATCATCATTATCTTTGTGTAGTAGCTTCTGTACTCTTCCCCTCTCGGAGAGGAGTTGGTATATTCAGTCTGATAGAATAACTTTTATGTGTTTTCTAGGGTCATCATTTATTTAATTTTTTTTTTCTCAAAATACCTTTTATTTGGAACAGAAATCAAGTAGCCACTAAGGGAAAAAGTCTCGCATCAGGGTGAAGAGACCATGGTGTATGGCTGTTTATTTGGCTACTGCCTATTGTTTGATCCAGTTGGAGACTGTGGAGAGTGAGCTGTGGTAGACTCATTAAGGAGGATTATAGCAGTCCAACTTGGAAAACGGAACCTGGCTTTCTTGCCAGCTGGAGATGAAAGATACTTCTAGTTCTTCTGGCAATCAAAGTTCAGAAACAGTAAACCAAACCAAAAAAATGGAGTTCTGGTAGACTACTTTGCCACTGGAAACTAGGAGACAAAGTTTCCTTTTACTGGGGAGCCCACATTTTCTTGATAGCTTAGCAAATGATTTTTCCCTTAACAAATGTTAACACATCACTTACTTTGCCCAGGTGCAGCTCAGTCCAGCTGATGTCCATCCATATTTCCACACCCGCTTGGCCTGTTAATAAGAGCTTCTAATCACGTGAGTGTACATTGTCTACAAAAGTGCTTCCTCTGCTTTATTCTTATACAATGTATCCCAGGATTTCACATTTTTATGGGAAACTATATATTTCATACCAGTAGCTGCTTTTTTTCTTTTTTAGTATTGTTGAATTTTGTTTTATTTTCTATCATTTTAGAGTTGACTTCATGATTTATGCTTTTAATGGGCTGTTTATTCTTTTTTATTTTAAGTGTGTGAGTGAGCATCTTCTTCTCTATATATGTTCTTTGTGCATGCCTGGTATCTGTGTGGTTCAGAGGAGAGCATCAGATATCCTAGAAGGTAGTGGCAGACAGCTGTGAACCACTATGTGGGTGCTGGGACAGGCAAGAGCATCAAACACTCTTAAGCACTGAGTGATCTCTTCAGCCCTCCTTTTTTTCTTATTTAAATTCTTTGCTACAGCATCCTTTTCAACATTATACATTCCATGAATAAAGAAATAATGCTCATATATATCCATATATATATTAATCTATTGATATGTGAATCACTATATGTGTGATTTTTGTGAGGAGAGGTTCATATAGATAATTCACTGTATCCGTCACTATAACATTTGATCATTTTTATAACTACCTATTGTTAGTATGTTTGAATAAACTCACACTTTTCACAGGAGTCTTTTAGATTGTCAATTTAGGATGCACATGTAAAATTCAAATCATAACTGATAAGATTTACAAAGTTAGCATTGTTAAAACAGAGATTGGCACATAAAAAGTTCTAGATATGAGTATGTGAAATAAAATAATTCAATGCTTGTTTTCTGTGATTTCAATACATAACAAACTAATCTTGACCTTGATTTGTAAATGGTCTTCATTATAATAATGAATAATAGAAAAACATAATATTTAACACACCATAGGCATTCCATTATAAAACGATAGTAATTTTGATCTATTTTTAACAAATGTATATGCAGCTGAAATTATTTTTGTATTGAATCTAAACTAACAGCTTCCTCATTAGGCAGAAATGTCAGTTCATTATACATCATAATGTTGTTTAATAAATATTTATAAGAAGTCACATTATTATCACCTTATATTGTCATAGATAATTTACAAAATCTTTTGATATCTCCTGACTATTCAATATTATCTACATACACACCTCTTTACACTTTTAATTTTGAGGCATTTTACTTCATCAGAGTAATTCATTGGAAATCTTTATTAAGCCAGAGTTATTATTCCATGCTGATTTTGAAATATTTGTTTATATATACAGTGTTCACCAAGCAGAAGAGGTGATCAAGCAAGTTTACTTACCATGGTTCAGTCTTACAAGATGTTTGAGACTGCATCTGGTAGGGACAGAGGCAACAGGATGCCAATTAAGAACAAATTGCATGGCCAAAGAGATTGATTGACTGGTAAAAATGCTTGCCACACAATCAGGAGGAACTGAGTACTGGAGAGAAAGGAACCACTCCCCAAAGTTGTTCTCTGACCTCCACTTTTACACCTTAGTATTTGTCTAGCATACAGTCTCATACATGCCTCTCTCTCGTTCTCCTATTCCTCCTCTTTTTCTCTCCATATGTGTATATGTTTATGTATACACACAAACACATATCCAACTTGTAGTGAGGAAAGGCAGAATCATATTTAACTGCTAATCAGTATGTGCAGAATTTATGCTTATAAGAAATGAAATTTCACTAAAATAAATTTGTTTTATTTAGTACTGGTTGAATAGATAAACATCACGAAGCTATTAATCATTAATACTTATTTCTGTTTGGATGTGTCATACATTCACAGATGTACCAGGCAATAAACACACAACCACTGAATCCTTCCACCGACAGTCTCGTGCCTGAACTAGGTGGGCATAATGCCATCATCATGATAGCACTAGACAGCTTCACTCCCTGAAATAAAAGCAGTAATCTTAAAAGACCTAGAATAACTTGAATTTAGTAAAGTATGTGTGTACTGAAAATAAATGAATAGTTTGAAGGTGGCCAAATATCTCCCTTAAAGTGCCAAACTTGAATGAGGAAAAATTCAACTTCAAAGTCAAATTAGTAGATGCTAGATTAAAGAAGGAATGTGGGCTCAGATTTATATCTTTGAGAAGGAATGACAATTCTCTGGAAGGAGAATCAGAAGGCTGACAACTATGTGTTGTGTGGTTTGTAAGTTTAATGAGGAGTGGAGAGATCAGAATGTTGCCAGACAGCTGAGTATAATTGAAGTGAAAGATCAGGGAAATACCCCAAAAGTTTCTATCTTGAAAGACACCTACCACTGAACTAAGAACACACACTCACTTCTTAGTAAGAATTGTTAAATGTGGATCAACTAAGAGGTTTGCCCTAACCCCAATGCAGCACTTTCATACTTTTTGAAGATTTTTTTTGTTTCATTTGTCTTCATTTTTTGATCATCTTACTCTGTCAAAAGACTGCTCTCTCTTTAAAAGTGTATTCTCAGTGTTCTCTGATCCATGCTTATTGCTCTCTGTGTACACGAAGGATGAAGTGCCACTGGAAATGTTACTAGTGTTTCCATAAGGGCCATGTGAACAACATGGAAATTTTTATAAGATGTCCACTTTTAGGCAAGACGAATTGTCTAAAGTCAAAGGTTTTGTGGTTGAATTGCTGCTACAATCCCTCCTATCATTTATGTCTATCTAATCTATCTACCTATTCTATTTAATTATTTATAGTATATAATATTTGTGAATACGATAATAAAATATATTTTATATTTGTTTTATTAGTATAAATATACCAATTATACTTCTGTATTAACCCTTTTTATCACTGTGACAAAATACTTGATAAAGGAAACTTAAGTAATGAAGGATTATTCTGGATCATTGTTAGAAGTTACTGTCCTTATGGAGAGGCCATGAGGCAGGTGGACACATGACAATCACAGTCAAGAAATAGAGTGATCTAACGGCAGGTGCTCAGTTTGCTTTCTAATTCTTTAATTATCCCATGCCCCCAGCCCATGGAATAGTGGAGTTCACTCTGTAGTGAGTTTTCAATCCTCACCCAGGTAAACCACTCTGGCAGGAACCCTGCAGCCACTCCAAGAGGTGTGTTTCCTCCGTGATTTCAGTTCAGTCAAGTGGACAGTAAAGGTTGCCCAGTATGTGTGTATTTGTGTGTACACACAATATCTTACATAGTACCACTAAGTATTATAAATATACACAATTGCGGAATGAAAAGGAGACATGGTAATGCAAATATAAACAGCTGCATAGCAGATACAATATCTGCTTGATCTGGGTGAGTCGCACAGGAGAAAAGTCAGCTAGAGAAAACAAGAAGTGAAGATTTAGGACTGTAACAGGTGATGCTGGCATTTCAGCCTGAGGATTCTATTACTCTCTGTCTGTCCAAAGAAGACAGTCTGTGCTAAATGTCTTGTAGAAAACGTTTGTTGTTTCATACAGCTTCTCAATAGTCCATTCAATGCTCTCTCTAATATAAACTCAAATTAATTCTCATGAGTAAAAGGGTGTTACACATTGGTTATTTTTTGTGAATAGTTGTGCAATAAACCTAAGTCTTCTTTTTGACAAATCAAAACCAGTCTGCTTGTCTGTTTACATCTTAACTTTGGGGCAAGTATTTCAAGCACATGTATCAATTTCTGGCAAGAAAACTACTGTATACATGAAATGTGGAGCCTTTAAAGAGATAACTAGACCCCTGTTAATGTAATTAATAACTAATTTGTAATGAAGTTTTTTCATTTATTTATATCCTGACAGCAGCTTCCTCTCCTCCTATTCTCCCTGCTCCCCTTGCCTCCTCCTCCATCTCAGTTCAGAAAATGGCAGCTTCCCAAACATGGTACATCAAGTTGAGTCAGGACAAGCTCCTATCCCGGCATCAAGGCTAAGCCAGACACACCAGCATGAGAAAAGCCAGCTCAAGAGCCATAGCAGGAAGGAGAACATGAGGGATTAGGAAGACTGAGTTAGATTAAAGGCAGAGAGGGAGAGCAAGAAAAGAGATACCTTGAAAGAAAGAGCCATTAGGGGGTTAGCAAGAAACCAGACACTAAAAAAATTCCAAGGGTGACCCCAGCTAAGCAATAGTGGAGAGGGTACCTAAAATACCCTTCCCCTCAAATCAGATTGATGACTATAATTGTAATCATAGAACCTTCATAGGTGGAAGCAGAGGCAGAGATCCACGGCTCAGCACTGGACCAAACTCTGGAAATTCTGCCTTAGAGATGGAGGAGCAGTGTTATGAGAAAAGGGGTCAAGACTGTGATGAGGAACCCCACAGAAACAGCTGACCTGAGCTAGTGGATCTGACAGCTGGAGAACCTGCAAAAGACCAAACTAGGTCCTGTGAATGTGGGTGACAGTTGTGTGGCCTGTGCAGTTTGTGGGGCCACTAGCCGTGGAGCCAGTACTTATTTCCAGTGCAGGACATTGCTCTTTGATCCCATTCACTATGGAGGGGTACCTTGTTCAGCCTAGATGTAGGTGGGAGGGCCTTGGTTGTACCTCAAGTGATGTGACAGATTTTTGTAGACTTCCCATGGGAGGCCTCATACTCTCTGAATAGTGAATGGGGGTGGGGTGGGGAGAAGATGAGGGGAATGGAAGAATTCGGGAGGGAGAGGGAACTGGGATTGGTATGTAAAATAAGATTGTTTTAAAAGTCAAATAAATAGATAAAAGAAAACGAAAACAAAATAGAATAGATTCTTTCTTCCAATATATTTTGGTTACGTTTTCTCCTCCACCTACTCCTTCCAGTTCCTCCCCATTTTCCCTCCCATGTGGAGTCCTACCCTTTCCGTCTTTCCCTAGGAAACAAACATCTAAAGAACAATAATAAAATAAGATTAGGAAAAATCAAAACCAACTGTATTGGAATATTACCAAACAAACAAGAAACTATAATTTTCTTTCTTGAAAGTCGGTAGACTAAATAACACATTTGCTTAAATTATTTGGAAAGGTAATCCAAGCAGTTTTAAAAACTATTTTATTTATAACAATCTAGTGGTTTTTCATGTTAAGCCTCATCATGTATAAACTGCTCTTTCAAAGATATTTTATTTATTATGTCTTTTCAATTAACTGATATTGTTGCCACTGGAAAAATAACCATTAAAATATTATAATCTCGGGCTCATTATGCAAAATCAAAACACTGTACTCTACAAAGTGGCATTACATAAAATGTGGGTAAACAATCAAATGATCTCAAAAATTTGCTGATCTCCATTATCATTTTAGAAAACATTATATTTTTTTCTTGAAAGATGGAATTATTAGAAAGAAGCAGAAAAATGTTGTTAAAATTGTTTAAATTTAATCTGATAATTAGCCAGGAGATGGCATACACACCTTTAATCTTAGGCAGAGGCAGGCGAATCTCCGTGGGTCATGGTCAGCCTGGTCTACAGACCTGGTTCTAGGAAAAGCTCCAAAGCTACACAGAGAAATCCTGCCTCGGAAAACCAACCAACCAATCAACAAACAAAAACAAAACAAAAGGAAAAAAATTCTAAAATTAAAAATTAACATTAGAGTTTCCCTTAATTTGTAATGAAGTAACCGAAGATTTGTTCTGGGCATAGACTTGTTCATTTGAACCATTACAAAATTCAATAATGTAAGGCACCTGAGTGGGTAAAAAAGTTTAAGTGTGTACTATAAAAATTCCCTATAAAGAAGAATCTAAAGACAAGCACTTAAGGGTGTGCTTTGGCTTTAATTTTTGCTTATTAAATCATACACTCTAATACAAGACTCATGAGTGCAGAAAGTTTTCTTTAAATTTTCATATATTTGGGAGGCCCCCAAGGTCTCCCCTTGGTCCACAAATCTGAGGGAAGTAAGGCAGACTTCACTGAAGCTGGGTAACTAATCCCAACTGATGTCAGGAGTTCATTCTACTCTATATCAAAATATTTGCAATGTTTTTTTTTTCTGAGCAGGAAATTATTATTATTATTATTATTATTTTTAAAACTTCCTTAAAAACCTAACATTTCAGGAAGAAATATCTCCTGGAATCTCACTCAGCTTACAGAGAAACTATTGATAAGGAGTTTGCAGTGTTGCCGACTGCTGCAGAGGGATAAGCAAGCAAGTTAAAGTGTGCCAAGATAAACTGTATGAGAGCTGTGAATGTGTGTGCCCATGCCCATGTGCATTATAAGGATAGAGACACACACACACACACACACACACACGCACACACACACACACACGCACGCATGCACAAAGACACACACACAGGTAGAGAGAGGGAGAGAGAAAGAGAGAGAGAGAGAACAAAGATATGCCAGAACAAAAAGAAAACACAGACTGTTTGCAGAGAATATGCAGCAGTATTTCTTACAGTAAGTGAGCTCAATGCAAGTACTAGATATACTGGGGGTGGGGGTGGGGGTGGGTCAGGTGTAAGATGGAATCTCAGAGTTGTTTTGATTGGCATTTCTCTGATGACTAAGGATGTTGAACATTTCCTTAAGTGTCTTTCAGCCATTTTAGATTCCTCTGTTGAGAGTTCTCTGTTTAGGTCTGTACTCCATTTTTTTTTAAATCAGATTATTTATTCCTTTGATGGCCAATTTCTTGAGTTCTTTGTATGTTTTGGAGATCAGACCTCTGTCTGATGTGGGGTTAGTGAAGATCTTTTCCCATTCTGTAGGCTGTCGTTTTGTCTTATTGACGGTGTCCTTTGCTTTACAGAAGTTTTTCAGTTTTAGGAGGTCCCATTTATTAATTATTTCTCTCAGTGTCTGTGCTGCTGGGGTTGGAGAGATGGCTCAGCTGTTAAAGGCTAGGCTCACAATTAAAAAAAAACCCACAATTTTTTTTAAATTTATTTATTAAATATTTCTGTCTCTTCCCC
>NW_026067890.1:71174-162926 GCF_014885135.2 Alexandromys fortis
GGGATCAACCTACCCATGGACCCAGCAATACCACTCTTGGGAATATACCCAAGAGAGGCCTTATCATGCAACAAAAATATATGCTCTACTATGTTCATAGCAGCATTGTTTATAATAGCCAGAACCTGGAAACAACCTAGATGCCCTTCAATTGAAGAATGGATGAAGAAAACCCACAATTTTTAAAGAGCACAAGGAACTGATATGAAAGACTCATTGGCAGTAGATTAAACCTGGATGGGAAAGCAGGAACTAAATTTAAAACAATATCATAGTTGAAGCAATAAAACAGTAAGCTGGTAAACAGAATGAAAATGGATTAGATAGTCAAAAGTGCATTCTTGGAAACTAAGGCAGGGTTGCTGTCTTACTAGATGCAAGCGAAGTTTTGAAAAAAAAAATGTAACCTTGTATGTCTGTTCCTATTTTAAATGTCCACATATAGAAGACACGAGTATACATGTGCTTTAGTTTTACAGTTGCTTCTGTTGATTGGCTGACATTGAGTTCTCCATGGCTCGCAGCACCACGGCTCAGGCTTAAAGGAGGCTCTTCAGGTGTGTATGTTTTCTCAGTAAGCTACATCACCACCTTCTAGTGCTTAGGGTCACTAGAGAGCAGCTCAGCACTGCAGCTGGGTATCCTTTTATTGTATGTGTTTGCTTGTTTGTTCAATTCTCTGTGTGGATGCACATGCTACAACATGTGTGGAAACTAAAGAACAATTCACAGAAGTTGGTTCTCTCCTTCCTCCATGTGGGTCCCAGGGTTAGAACTCAGGTCTTCAGTCTTGTCTGCAAGCACCTTTAACCACCAACCATCTCCATGGAATTTTGGGAAATTTAACAAGGTGGTCATGGGCTGCCCTAAATAAAGGTAGCACTTGCCCCAAGGCTAAAAAAGATGAAGATGAGAAATGCACACTTTCTGGAGGAAGATATTCCAGGATGGAAAGAACCAAAATGTTGTGAATGATCAGCCCCTGTATGTTCCAGTACACGTGAGGCTGACTCAGGGCTGAAGCAGACTGGAGGTCCACAGCAGGAGATAAACTAATAGACATCACATGAATCTTGCACATTAGTGCGGTCTAGCTCCTATATGAACCTTCTTGGGTTTCAATGTTGATTAGATATGAGGTCATGACTAAAGAGATGATGTGTCTTGAGATGTTTGACAGAGGATCAATCTATTCATGCATTGAAACTACGTGGCAAAGTTCTAGTGAATTTCACAGGAATAGTTAATGGAATAGTGAAGTCTACATGGTGTGTTCTTGTTTACCTAAGATCTCAATATTACATGTACAGATATGATATTATGATCTTTAAGATAAAATATTGATATAAAGTATGCTTGCCAAACCTTCCTTCTAAAAGCCATATGAAAGTTCTCTATATCAATTATAGTGTGTCTATTTATAATTAATCTATTAAATTTTATTCATTCATTTATTTGTTTGTTTGTTTTTCAAGACAGGGTTTCTCTGTGTAGTGTTGGTGCCTGTCTTGGAACTAGCTCTTGCAGACCAGGCTGCCCTCGAACTCACAGAGATCCACCTGTCTCTTCCTTCCGAGTGCTGGCATTAAAGGTATGCGTCACCCTGCTGAGTTTATTATATTTTTAAATTAATTATGTTTTTGTTTATTAATCAATGATTTCTGCTGGTTGTTTTCTTATAACAGGGACAATGATTAAACTAACACAGATTTGGGGCTAGAAATACTCAACAATTAAGAACATTTGCTGCTCCGTCAGAGGAGCAGAATTGGGTTTCTAGTTCTCATATCCAAAGTCTCAAAATTGCCTTTTAACACCAGTTTCAGGGACTTTGACTCTCTTTTGGTCTTTATAGCTATTCTTACAACCAACTTCATATACAAGTGGGTGTGCACATGCAGTCTTTCCCCTTTCTCTGCCTCTCTGTCTCTGTCTGTCTGTCTGTCTCACACACATACACTTAAATAAATCTATAAAATCACAAAAACCTACAAACAATTCCAAGTCTTTCTGTCTGCAATTTTATCAGCCATAACCCCAGTCATAACCCTGCCAGAATAGAAACAGCATGCTTATTAGTAACAGAAGAGGGTCAAATTTAGGAGTCATTTTTTTCATGTGAACCAGGCTGATGGGATAACATCTAGGGTGTCTGACACAGTGACAGAGTGAAGCTATTCCCATCCCGAGGTGTTGAAACATAAGGAGGGCAGAGCTGTAACAACAAGAAAGAGGTGACAAAGGACTGTGCCCTTAATAGACATAAGCAGCTAATCCACAGGGACCAAGTACTCTCATTACACCTGCCAGTTTTCTGTTGGTACATCCAATAGTGCAATTCAAATGAGCCAGCGGCTAGGAAACTCATCCCTGCAGTTCATAGTCAGCTTTCCAAGGGAAAGAGTAGAGTAGGAAAAGGAGTAGGGTTGGGGAAACATTTAATACCTAGAATAAAGTGAGGTTACAGTCACCACTCATCTCTTACGTTTCTGAGCTCTCCCCCTGGCTATTTATTTTGCTATAGCACACACACATGGCGGGGGGGGGGGGACTCAAAGGAGTTATGAGGGAGATTTCATTCAGTTAGGTTCTGCATGGTGTGTTAGATAAAGGTACGAATGCCAGGGTGGTAGAGTAAGGGCATGAAATACTGCATGAAATACTTTGATTTTTATAAGGAAGAAAACATTTTCAGAATTATTGCTAATAAAAGGTTTTTTCTCCTTGCATAAGAAAAATTGTTTTGCGAGAGCAACTCTAACAGTCCTCATTAACACTTCAGGACACTGTGCCAAGTCCATGTGGATGTTGTTGTCATTACTATTTTCCACTTAGCATTTATATTGAGCACACATGATATACTATCTAAATTCTTTAATGTTTACTTGGAAAATTGTAATTTAAATAGGGTGGGGAACACAAGAGAAATAGAGAAGTTTAGGAAGGTGAATGAGTGAAAGAGTCTCCATAACTAGAATACAGGCATCCCTAGCTCTTCTGCCTACAATATGGCATTGTGGTCACATCTGACCTCTGATCCTTAAGCCAACTCAATAAATCCACCAGCTCCTTCTGTTTGTTCTCTGTGAACACAGTCTGCTCTTGAACTCAGAATCTACAGGCTTAACGTGATGCTATAATTACAGGCCCTGCTTGTGCCCACTTGTAATTATATAGGCATTCTTCTGGTTCCGTTTCTCTAAAGATCCCTAACTCGTCTAAGACCAAAATTGCTGAGTCTTTAAATGCATGCTAAGTCTATTGAAATGCAAGAAACAGCTCTCAAACTGTAAAGCTTCTCTGGCAGCACTGTTTAGCCTTATATTCTGTATGCTTCCCTAATATTTGTTTACTAGGTTGTTGTTCCCAGTATCAGTCACAGGTTAAGTTTATAGTTACCCATTGTATTTCTTTCATTCTGTATTTCTTTGATGGCCAGTTATACACATTTTCCTAGTTTAATTTTTTTTTTGCTAGTTGGATGCCAGTCTTATTTCTGTTCAAGTCTTTTACCTACTTTGTGTGTGGGTATAGTGAAGATGTTTGTGTTTCTAGTACTGCTTTAGATGATTTTTTTGTAATATACCCTTCAAACAAATCTTTCATAAGCTATATGAATGGTAGTGATTTTCTCCCCTGTTGTGTCTCAAATTTCAAATATGCTTGTTAGTCTATTTTAATGGTTGTAATCTAGTTTATTGCCTTTCTCCCCAATGACTAATGTTTTGATGTCTAGAATTAAGATGAAGCTAAGGAGATTGCTCAGTGGGTGTAAGCATGGGGATATTAGGTTCAGCTCTCCATAATTCACATAGACAGACATGGTAGTGCGCTCTTCTAATCCTATCTATCTTACATCAAGATTGGAGGTAGAGAACTTCCAAAATCTTGTGGAATAAATAGCCTGGCATAGACCGTGCCAAACAAGAGACCTTGTTTCAAACAGGTCTCTTGATGACTGAAACCTCAAGGCTGTCTTCTGACCTTGACATGTAGGTGTGTTTAAGGCTACAGTTCACGTTTACTTTAATTGCTTTCTATCACTCATCTAACGTGGTAGGTCTGTGCCTCATTTTTGTTTTTTACACTTATTTAATTCTTCTACTATACAATTGAATGGGCTTTTTCCATTACTTATCAAATTGCTTATAGACTCATGGAAAATAAATAAACTCCCCCCCCCCTCTGTAAATGTGTGTCTGTGCCTATTTCTGAATAATTTATTTTTTTTTTCTGTGGGTGTACTGGTATATTTCAAAGTGAATTCCATTTTTATTACAGCAAATGTTAAATAAGTCATGTAATTGAACTTATTAAGTCACATATTCATCTTTTCAAGATTGCTTTGTTATATTTATTTTATTGAATCCAGAAAACATAAATCATAAAAGTGACTTGTCATTTTCTGTATTGAAGGGATTTTTTTTTATCTGAATTGAGACTGTTAATTGGAGAGAATTAAGTTCTTCATAGTGTTGTCTCTGTTCATTAGCTAAATACTTTTCAATATCCTTTGTAATTGACATAGTGTTTAAAGATTCACTGGATTTAGGAGCAAACATAGTTTTATTTTTTTTCTATGTGTGTGCATTTGTGGTATCTTTATCCATGCAGAATATTCTATATCGCTTCAGAATACAGATTTTTCAGTGTCAGGATCTTCGCTCCTCGTTGCTGGGGTATTACTAATTGTTCTCTCTCTTCCGATTTGAGGAAAATAATGCTTTTCTCCCCGTGCTCACTAGCCTTTTCCACTCTGAGAGATTAATTAGCCTCACCTCCTCCTGGCTTTTGTTAAAGCATGCTCTGCTTTTCAGTCTCCCTTCATAAATCTATCAGACTCACAGCTGTAATCACCCTCACTACTTTTCTCTGAACCCTGTCCAGTGTTTCTACAGATTTCTAAGATGCTGACCTTCTAAATGAGTTCTGTGATCCAGGTGTGAGCTCACCACTGTCCTGAAGACAGAACTTGTCATTTCCATACTTTATGACACAAGTTTTTAACCAAACGAGGGAACTCTACTTGCTTCCAGCCAATTTTAATGTTTTGGTCAACCATGGCATTGACAGGTGCCCTCTTTCCTTTTCTCAGTACGGCCCCTCTGTCACTCTTGGCTTCTGTATCTTCCAACATGGTTTGTAGGGTGCCTACTACCATATTTTATCTCTACCACCAAGGCATTATTTGTTCTTTTTATAAAAAAAAAATAAAAAATACTGAAAGGAAAATAAGCAAAAAAGTATCCTGAAATTCTTTTGTTCTTACCGTATTGTAGCCTTCTTTCTTGAAAATTTTTGGGTTTTCATATCAAATCTATAGTCGTGAAGGTATTGTTATTATTTTGTCTTACGGAGGTATCAATAGACTAACATTATTCACTTTATTTCTTCATAAACATTTTATGGGCTTTTCAAAATAAGTTTCACCAAAAAAACTAGCTGGCTTATAAAGAATACAGTGAGTTTGTTGGCTATTCATAGTGCAATGGTTTCCTTTTGCAGTTAGGCCAAACTCTGAAATTCTAAACCTCTTGTACGTAACTCTGGAAGCACCTTGAGCCAGGGACCCCATGCTACTGTTACCTTTCTAAAGCATAAAAGGAAGTAATGTCTGATCCGAGGCTTTCCTCATGTTCCAGTCTTCTCTCTTGAATTTCTTTTTTCCCAACTTTTAAGGTCCAGCTAAATCATACTTCCTCCAGTTCCGCGGGTAATGCAGTTCATCTCCATTCAGGAGTATTTTCATTCTTGCTACTCTTCTAGGAAGGATTTTTTTTCTTATCACTCTCTAAATCAGGCATCTGTCCATTATACTCCAGAGGACTGGTTCTCAGAGAAACCTAGCAGTGTGCAGGAGTCTTTGTGGGTCACATTGAAATGTTGACTAGGCAAATTTCTTTCTGACTCTGCTTTCAGAGGCATCACTATATTTTAAAGTTGACAATGGTGGAGTTATTTAAGGTATAGAAATAGGCAAATTCTACAAATTGGTAAAAATTCATTTCCTTCTGCCAAGGACTTTGTGAAAAACAGATGGTAGAACTTTTCCAAATTCTACTGGCCATGGTTCATCATTTTACTCTGATCATCTAATATAATTCTAGTTACTAATGGATGACTCTAAATGTCATTAACATATGTCCATTAGAACATACAAGTTTAATTTTTTTTATTTTTCTGTGCCCTTATTAGTCAGAGCAAATTATCTGGTGATAAAATGATTATTGATTATAAAAATAAATTACTGTCTTATCATAAGAAATTGCTTCATCAATTACCTGCTGTTGCACATCAAGTTATTAAAAGTTGATGAGGTTAATAGACATGTTTATTATCTCAAAAGTTATTTCAGCTGAGTTTTCTATTTAGAATTTTATAAGACCATAATCTAGAGTTGTATTTGGAAGCTTCTAGGGAAAAATCTACCTCTAAACTCACATTGCTTGGGGAAGTCATTTACATGGGGTGATGAAGCTGAATGTCCACATTTATTTCTTGTTGTGAGTCAGTTTCTGTCCCTACAAATCTAAGGCCTTCTGCACTCTCCTGAAGTCACATTTCTGACGTCCTCCTATATTTTATTAAGAAAGCAAGATAAACCTAGCTATGGTGGCGCACACCTTTAATTCAGGCACTTGGGAGGCAGAGGCAAGGGATCTTTGTGAGTTCAAGGCCAGCCTGGTCTACAAGAACTAGTTCCAGGATAGGCTCCAAAGCTACAGAGAAATCATGCCTCGAAAAACAAAATCAAAATAAAACAAAACAAAATAAACAGATAAAAAGAAAGAAAGCCGAGTCCTGAGTCCCTTTGGTGAGTTTCTTGTCAGCTTAGCATCTTGCAGGATCTGAGAAGGTTTCAAGAGTGGCTTCTCTCTGGTTTTCTAATTCAGTTTATTAGAAGCAGTAACAGGTCCTGTCCACTACAATGGGGCGGAAACTGCACGTGGGAGACAGAGATTGCAACAGTGGAGGAGGAGACATTCAGAACTGGAACTGTTACTGTGGGAAAGAATGACATTAACTTGGGAGGTAAAAGTTTTTAAAGTTCCCTATTGACCTTATCCGATTATGTAACAAGTGGCGATAGAATTAAAAAACAAACAAACAAAAAACTATAGAAGCAACACAACCCCTCAGTTCATTACAGCAGCCTTTGAGGATACTCAGTCATTACTTCTAGTAAAGAAAGACACAGATACACCTCATCCTTGTCCTGTGATTTTTTTTTTTCAGGGCAAAGACTGTATATAAATTTCGCCATTTAATGCAAATCTCAGGGTTTTCAATTTTAATTTTAGTAAAGATGGACTTTTGTTTTTATTTGCTTTTTTTTTTGTAGCATTACCATTAGATTTAAGAAGCCAATATCACCTCTTTGCTTTCATGTAAGAGCTGTAGAAGTGTGATCTCTAGACTAAAGGCACATTATCTTTTTGGTCTTGGTTATGCTGGTTTTTAATGTAAAATTGAGAAATCAGAAGATATAAACTTTGGCAAGAGATGCCTGTCTTGTATAAACAGAAGTTTCTGTCTTGCCTGTCCACAAAGAAACATACAGAGTTTTATATTAATTATAAGCTGTTTGGTCTCTTAGTTGAGGCTCGTTATTAACTAGCTCTTAACAACTTAAATTAACTCATATTTCTTATCTATATTTAGCCATGTGATTTGGTACCTTTTCTTTCTCAATGAGGCTTTCTCATCTTGCTTCCTCTGTATCTGGTTAGTGACTGAGTCTCTGCATTTCCTTTTCCCAGAATTCTCTTTGTCTGGTTTCCCTGTCTATACTTGCTGCCTGGTTACTACCAATCAGCATTTTATTAAACCAATACAAGTGACAAATCTTTACAGTATACAAAAAGATTATCCCACAGCAGTCTTGTTAATTCTAAACTTAGATTTCTGCTCTCCATGCTTATCCATACTAGATGATTAGAAGTACTTATTGCATGATTCTTGAGATGTATGCAAAGTGTGGTTGCTTTGTACCATCCTTTACCCATCAAGCTTTCTTCTCACAAATATTGTTCACAAACCTAAGAAATTGGAGAAAAAAATCAAAAGGAAGTAAAAAGCAAGAAAATAGTAGTTCTTGACTCAATTAGAATTGACTAAACAAGGCCCTCTCTAGATCTCACTCACTTTTACTCTCCTGTCTCTCTCTCTCTCTCTCTCTCTCTCTCTCTCTCTCTCTCTCTCTCTCTCTCTCTCTCTCTCTCTCTCTCTCTCTCTTTTACTCTCCTGTCTCTCTCTCTCTCTCTCTCTCTCTCTCTCTCTCTCTCTCTCTCTCTCTCTCTCTCTCTTTCTCTCTCTCTCCATCAATGTATCATCATTTACTTAGACTCAGTGAATCTAGAAATCTCTATGTAGTCCATACTGCCCTCAAAAGATATCATACCTCAACCTTGGCTAACAAATATTCTATTATTAAAAGCACATATTCATATCTACTTCATTGCCCTAGAGAAATTAGAGGTCATAATTATTTATTAATATTCTCGATAGAGCATATAATAACATTCTAGGTACTGGGATTGTAACTCAGCTGGTAGAGTGCTTGCAACACATGCATGGGTTCCAAGGTTCAACCCCAGCACCTTGTAAGTGAGGCATGGTGGCACACGGATCAAAAAAAGAAAAAGGGGATCAAATGTTCACTGTCATCCTCAGCTATAAAGCAAGTCCAAACCCAACCTTGGATACAAGAGATCTTGTCTCCAAAATACACTAAACTCAATATTTGACCCTTTTTAGCCATTCTTTTTGTCAAAAAGAAGTGCTATAAAAATCTTTATTTTGCGTCCCTGCACCTAAGCCAAGTAAATATTTGCACCTTATCAGAACTGGCAAGGTCTGAAAGCAAGGGACTATTTCGCAGCGAATCCGACCGACAAAGCGAAAACAGCCGTGATAATTCCTACCACTCCTATCAATAGAGCGAAAACAGTGTGTAATAAGAAATTTGAGCTTGAACATAATATGTTTTCAATTGGCCTGCCAGACCCCGTGAACATCCACCGTGGCGGCTAGGTATTTGGGAAATTTTCATTTGCTGGAGTAAGTTGATAACCATGTGGTAATGAGTCTGTCTGCTGATAGAGCTGTGAGGGTCAGCAGCTGAGAGAGCCCTTGCTTTCCAGAGTCCAGTTGCCGTGTGTGCTTTCCGTGGTTGAACGAGAGAGCAATGTTTCGATTGCTGTTGTTGTTTTCCTTTTTCCTCTCAAGCTGTACTTCATCAATTTTTACATCGCTGTGAAGAAAGACATTGTTCGGCAAGAACCTTGTTTAGGCTGACACTTTACACTTCCGACATGGTGCTGAGGCTCGTGTCTAACTGTGGCTGACTGACTTCTCCATAGTAACTTCTACTTCAAAATGAAGTTTACTGTTTGGATGAATGTATGACTTTTTAGTATGGACTGGAGATCACAGAGAATGCCAGAACATGGTCAGAGTTATATCTAAAGGTTCTTGCCTTGTGGTGGGTGATTTAGATAGCTTCTTTCCATAAAGGAAGAACTGACTGTGGAATGCATTACTGTCGCATTTCAAATAATTTCTCTAAGGAAATTGCTTTGACGCCTATCTCTCTGAGTTCAAGATTCAGTTCTTATAAAATTTGCAGCACAAGATGATTTCCTACACCGTGAAAACAAGCGTTACTGAGTTACAACTACCAGGTGTAGCTCTTCTGGGCACTGCGCTTGTGCTATTGCAATCTTCCCTGGCTCTAGCTTGTTAAATTTGATTGCTTCTCCTACCGAAGAAGAAGAGTTCAATCTTGGAGCTTGATATCTTAGTAAGGCTTCTAGCAGCGAGAGCAGGACCTCTCTCTAGTGCTTAGCTGGCTTTTGGTAACCTGTCCCCCATGCTGGATTACCTGACCCCACCTCGACATAAGGGGAGGAGCTCGGTCCTGCCTCAACTTGATGTGCCATGATTTGTGCAAGTCCATGGGAAGCCTGTCCCTTTCTGAATGAAGATGGAGGAGGAGTGGATGGGAAGGAGGATAGATGGGAAAGGGGAGGAGATAGGAGATGAGGAGGGAAGGAAACTGGTCACTATGTAAAATAAATGAAAAAAAATTCATTTAAGTAAAAAAAAAAGGAAAAGAAAAGAAGAATTTTATTTTCATAATTAAAATTCAGTATTTGGATTAGAGATGAATTTTCTTTTCTGCCTTAGAAATCTTATTAAACAATGTGATTCTATGAGGTGTTTTTCCACCAACAAATTAAACTATCAAGACAGGTACTTGATTAAAAGAATCTTTTATCCTCGGTGTTCTCCTATTCTGTGACTTTCTGTTTTCCATACCTTCCTCTTTTTTTATTCACCCCAGATCCTTCACCAAATTCATTTTCCTACACGTTAACAACCATCTGTCCACGTCTGAATCCCACTCTGTTAGCACTGAAGCCTCCTTTCAAAAAGTCGAATAGAAGAGTTCTGTTTAGGAAATCATTTGAAAAATGTCAGTCCAAGCTTTTGCCCGTCTCCCTGGCTTTCTGAACAGTGCCAGGTACCCTCAGTGTGGTTCCCTAAGTGGACCACAGATTCAAGCACTGAACTGTAGACCCTTGTTCAGTATCCCCCACTGAAAGTCAGAGTAAACAGTGGAGATCAAAATGGGCTTTCTGAACTCGCTTTTCAGCATGTTGAGCCACCACTATGGAATGTTTGGGATTCTATTAATACAGAGGCTTTGCAGCTTTGGAAGAAAGTACGCTTTCAGGGCCAGAAAGGTAGCTACTTTATTTTCAAGTGGTGAAAATGGCAGAGGAATTTGGTCTAAGTTACAGTGAGTGAGAGAGTCCTAAGACAACTTTGTGGGCTTTAGTTTGAGAATACATGCTTATATCTAGCATAAGTTAGGAAGAAAGAAACAGTAAAGTGCACAGAAAAGTACTTTTGTGAATCCATATGGAATCTGCATGCACTAAGCAAACCTGCCATTCATCATTAAGTGTATCCTAAAAGCCTGAGGAACAAAGGTGATGACCTTTTCAATCTCACAGAATCGTGCCCTTAAAAATTCTAGTTCTGCTTTCTGTAGCCGGGCTTAAATCCGTAACTGTTCAGAGAGTTTTAGAAACACATTTCATCAACAAAGATTCGTGGTCTTTGCTTATATTTTTCTTTTCATCTTTTCTTTATTCGTTCCATTTTCATCTTTAAGATGGGAACTTGTGTGACCCAGTGTGACTTTGTACTCACTGTGTAACTGAACATGACTTTAAATTCCTGAGCCTCCGACCTGCACCTTGCAAATGCTAGGATACCATGCCCAGTCTACTTTGTACTGTGACACTCCTTTTCAGGTATCCAGTTCTGGAGTTCACACTCCTAAGAAGACTGTGTCTTAGCTGTATAGCCTTTAGCACACCTACAGTAGCCTCTATTATATTCTTCTGCTTCTCTTGTTTCCATTGCCAGTCTCTCTGGCTTCTTAATGGATGATCCCTCCTCCCTTTGGCCTACAGGCTCCTAAGGTCTAGTACAGAGTTGTGCTTTGAATCCCATCTACTGAGTAAATATTGGTTCCAAAGCAAGGATTATCCAGGATTACACACAAGCAATTGACAGAGAAGGGAACAGAATCTAAATCTCCACTTTATCCCTCTTTCATTGCACAAAAACTGGCCACCCCTGAGCAGGTGTGTATACTCAAATTTACAGATAGCAAAGGATAAAGCCAGGCATCATGATAGTGTAAATATTACTAGAGTATGTGCAGTATTCATATATGAATACGAGGCAAGAAATTTCAGAGAGATATGTCAAAAATATTTGAAAATTCATTTCAGAATTTATTGATTATGGTCAATTTATGAAAAATAATAGGGGTTTAGAGATCACATTGGGGTAGAGTGCTTGAAAATGTAGCTTGAAGACCTGAATTTATATAGTTAGCACCAGGGAAAAGCCAGGTGCAGTGTATCAGTAACCATAACACTGGCTATACACTCTAGCCAAAACAGCAAACCCCAGGTACAGTGACAGACTGCATCAAAATATTATATAGATAAGTAGATAGATAGATAGATAGATAGATAGATGATAGATGAGAGAGAGAGAGAGAGAGAGAGAGAGAGAGAGAGAGAGAGAGAGAGAGAGAGAGATAAGGCAGTACAGGAAGATTAAGATCCACCTCTGGTCTCCAAAAACATATGCATAGGTTATTTCATCTCTGTAAATACCTAAATACAACACACACTCACAAGCACACACATGTGAAATTGAAAAACAATAACATATTGATGGATCATATAAAAATGTATTAGAATGGAGTGATGAATAAGCAATTTTAAGTCTAGTTTTCAATTCGTTTTAAAGATATAGCTTTACCATAATACACTGATGAAGTGTACCTATTTGTGCTACTTAGAGGTGGAACAAGATAAAAACATATGAGAATAGTCCACCCTGAACTCTGCACATTATCTAGATGGTCCTTACAATAGCTCTCAATAGCTACCTTTTTTTGTGTGTGTGTGTGCCAGACTTTAGGTTTAAGTTCATTTAGAATTTTAATTTCACTTTTTTAATAAAATACTTCTTTCAGGTAAATAATTTAATTTTGATCCCTTTCTCTGAACCATCTTATAAGCTCCATGAGAGTATAGAATAACTGTTATTTTTAATTTAGAAACCATCAAAAGCAAATGGTCTAATAAAGGAGAAATGAACGGTTACAAGGAATTTCAAAGCAGACTCCAGACTAGCACCATGGCTTTGAGATGAAGCATAAAGAACATCAGTAATTGAACTGGCATTGATGGGGCAAGAACTGAGAGGTAACTGGAAGCCACTGGAAGCCACTGTAACTGACTTCAGCAGAGAAGTCTTTGAGTACACACCTTAACTTCTCATGCTAAAACTTGTGGCTGCTCATACTGTGTGTAATGCCAGACACGACATGGGGAGTACTCCATCTACATCAGAGGCACAGAAAAGAGCTGAAAGGAGTGGACCAGTCTATCTCATTTCACCCCAGAAACCTAAATACAGTCAAAGGAGTTTATGTGGCTGGAGAAATGAGTCAGTACATAGTTGGAAATGTAGATGAATCTTTACACAAGACCCTGAGTATTAAGCCATCTCTCTTCTCTTATGTGGAGTAACAAAACCTCAGTGCCCCAGATTCACCTCATCTTATACCTTCCAGTCTTGACTACTCTAGCTTACGCTCAATTTTAGAAAAAAAAAAATTTTTTTTTTTTTGGAGATTTTGCTGTCTTGCTGCTAGAGAACAGGTAGTCATAACCCATTTATTTATATTTCCTTTTTTTATTGATTTTTATTGAGCTCTACATTTTTATCTTCTCCCCCTCCCTGCCTCTCCCCTCCCCCTTCAGCCCTCCCCCAAGGTCCCCATGCTCCCCCCAATTTACTCAGGAGATCTTGCCTTTTTCTACTTCCCATGTAGATTAGATCTATGTAAGTCTCTCTTAGTGTCCTCATTGTTGTTTAGGTTCTCTGGGACTGTGGTTTGTAGGCCGGTTTATTTATATTTTCTAAAAGCTCCCTGTCCTTTCCACAGTAGAAATGGCTTTAGACTGTCCTTTCCATGCTTTACCCTGTTCGTTCATCTTTGTCATTAATTTTTGCTCATCCTGCAGTTCGGTGTTTCCCTGTATTTAATGTGCTCCACTGACTCACGGCTGCCACAAATTTTTCTCATTTTTATTTGACCTTTTCCTTTCTCCTTACAAGACTGATTTTCTTTGTGATGCTCCACCGAGATAACGGTGGCCACCTGATCAATGTCACCTGAAGCCTTTGCCACATTAGAAGCAGACGAAAGCTATTAATTTGTCTTTGTCGACCACTTCTGCCTGCAGGGTTAAATGGTATCAGACATTCCAAGGAGGCTGCTAAGATAGAAAGGCAAGTTAGTTTCGGCTGGAATGGGCAAAGCTAGGAGTTCTGTCTCGTTATTAGTCACAGAGTGGACATCCTGTTTCAGAGTCTTCTTCTTGAATAAGAGTGTGTGTTCGCTCACATTAATTTCCTATTTCCTTTCCAACTGAAATAAAGTAGCTGACATCAGAGGCATCGGGGCCTACCAGCTGGAGGAAGACAGAGGAAAATGAGCCACATTTCTTTCTCCATCATTTATTTTTGGTGTGTCCAACCTTACATAATCCGAAGAAGGTATTTGAGCAGAAGTTCCATCTACCTAAAAGTCTCTGACTCTACTCTTCGTCAAACATAACTTTTCATAGAAATTAAACAGATGAGCATGTAAGCTTAGTATTCACACCCATTGATCATTAGTTTTAAAAATACCCAAGGTTCATAAATCCTTCCCGTATTTACATTCTTGGTTGCAGAGACCCGGATGGAATGTCTAGCCTCAGACAGCCACATTTCTTCACTTATTTCTATCTCGTATGCTTAACCCACAAACCCAGTATAGTTGAAAACATCAACGAGTCTGTTTCAAATTAGATGACACACTTGAGATTTTAACAAAGATGTAGGAAAGTTTCAGAGGCAAGAATCACTTTGAACTTCCAGATACTATTAGTATATACTTTTACAGACAGTTGTAAATATCAAAAAGTCTTAATTAAAAACATACTCAAAATGCATTTAAAATAAAATAGCATTTTTAATTTATGAAAATATTTGTGACTGGTAAAAACAAGAATCTCTTCCTATGCTTTCTAAGAAGTTAATTTATCTCATACTTGATTAAACATACAGCATTCATGAGCATGTGTATACGTAAGCCCTACTGCAACATACACAGGGAATCTAGCCCACAGTATAAATTTGAGCTTAAAGTAAAATATTCTGAAAAAATTAAAAAGTAGAAAGTTAAGGAATCTGGCAATATAATTCCCTGTGATGTGCCAGTCATTTAATTTTAAAAGAAATAAAATAGTTAAGTTTAATTGAGCTTGATCCTCCCCAAGGAAGAACATCAGAGAGTTCTCCATGATTCTGAATGAAAGAAACATAACCAAAGAGAATAGACCATACTTATCTTGATAATGGAGGAACAAGACTAAAAATGGAGACCCAGAGTCTCAGCAACCTATAGCATGTTATTAAAAGAACATCACCAGCAACTTCCCTTTAACCCGTTAACCATCTCCATGTGGGTCTTCGCATCAATTCACAGAAAATGGTTGGGGATGGGGCTGGCAGATCTCTGCCAGTTTCTTTCAGTTTGCACCCACATTGCTCTAGGAACCAAGCCAAGGGAACATGCACTTGTGTAATGGAATGTGGATTTTTCCTTTCCTCCTCTGTGGCTTCTTTGTGTAGATATTGGCCACCATTGCTCAGAAGTGAAATATCAAAAATGCAGTACTATTAAAGATACATAAATAAATCACATTTGTTTTGTCTGAACCAATGTATTACATGTCTAAGGGGAAGACTCCTGCTGGCTATTTGGAAATAATCCAGTTTTTATTGCTCATGGAGAATCCTCTAAGTTTAGTTTCTTAACTTTTATTGTTTTTAAAAGAATTTCAACCATTCAAATATTGCCACTCACAATGCATTTTCCTCTTCATAAACTGGGATGGTTATTTTTGTTGGATACTGTGTATTTCCTATAGACAAATTATTCGACTATATAAGAGGTTGGCAGGTAACTAAATCCATGTAAAGACCTTCTTTGACCTGATTTCTGCATATTACAAACACGCATAACTGTATTATTATTGAATTCAGATAATTTAGGAATTTAGAAAATGTCTAAAATCAGCAATGTCTTGGGAGTTAATTATGAATAATAAAGAAGAACCACAATCACAATAGTCCATTCATTGTTTGAAATTGCTCAACAGTCACAGCCTGCTCATCAGACTTCAAAGCTTCAGGGAGTTCTAAAATGCATTCTAAAGTGTTCCATAGTAAATTTTCTAGACTGTCCTTTAGTGCTCACAAATTCCAGTAGCGGAGCTTAAAGAAATCAATAGATCTTTCCACGTACAAAATCTAATGTATAGGATTGTATTTTGCTACCAAATTAATGTGAATTAATACTCTATAAAATTACTTAGAAATCATTGAGGGAATTAATAAAAACAACATTGTGAAACTACGTACATTGTCACAGGATTTTTCTCTTGCCTCTGAAGAGATGTTTTAAACTGAGCTCAGAAACTCTACTGTCTGACAGCCTTTTGGAAACAAGCAGGCCCTATATTTTGCTCCTTTGGCTTGTTTATTGAAGCAACAGCTCCGTGAGGGAGGCCTCAGTGAATGAGCCTCATTATCACTGGCTGTGCTCTTTCCTGGGTTCTCTGCCTTTATTAAAGGGTCAATTTTGGAAGCATAGCTTTATTCAAAGCTACTGACTAATTTGGTCTTAGGCCAACATACCAAACATTCTTCCTGGGAACGCATAGTGCTGAAAGCAAAAATCTTAAGAGCCTGTTAGGTCACATAGGTACTATGTACTCTGAATTCTTTAGTCTGCATCTGGACCACACAGCTGAGCAGTTATTTAGTTACTTATGAGTTATTCCATAAATGCACACTTACGCGTCAGCTGTGGGTAATGTTCTATTGTCTGTCCTCTGTGTCAGTCATATTTCCCCAATGGAACATACACAGTGTGGTGGTGAAGACAGCGCCATTTTCTTTGTTAGTCGTTTAACACTTAATGTTCTCTTCTGAAATGTTGGGATAAAGACTGACTTTTTTTTTTTACCTTTCACTATGATTTCTTCTCACAACTTGGAATTGAACCCCGGAACTTGTGCATGCTAGGGCAGTGACATATTGCTGAGCTCTATCCCAGCCCTCTTTATTAATATAATATTTTTGAGAAAAATGCCAAGAAGAATTGTGCAAGCTGGCCTTGGATTTGTTCTGACATCAAGAAGACCTTGAACACTGAATCTACCAGCCTTCGCCTCCACAGTAGCTGGACTTGTAGGTACTGTGGGCATTACCAGTCCTGGATCACCATGACTTTGGATTATAGAAATTACAAAGAGATGTTGAGTTAACTAAACTCCTTGTAAAGAAGCTGACAATTTCTGAAAAATAATACATCTACAATTATAATTCACCTCCTTGTCTCTTTACAAAATAATTTTATTATTATTTATAAGAGAAATTTGATGAGAACCATAGTTTCAGAAGAGTGTCTAATGTGCTAATGTTCGTGGGCCTGAAGTGTAGGACAAGGCAGGAAAGGAAGAACTTGTCAAAGACCCTGTTGTGATCAATGACCACCTCCTGCCAAACTGCTTAACATCCTTGAATGGCATTTGCCTTGCACTGTAATCAGACACCTCCTTGCCTTTAAATGTGTGAAATAAACTGGACATGGCAGCACACAACTTTAATCCCAGCACTTCGGAGGCTGAGGCAGGCAGATTTCTGAGTTCAAGGCAAACCTGGTCTACAGAGCAACTTCTAAGGCAACCAGGGCTACACAGCGAACCCCCGGCTTAGTGTGTTCTTTGTAATGTGCTCTTCCCACTATTAAAGAATACCCCTCTCTTCTGCCATTCTTCCCAGCACACATACTTCATCAGCTTTGTGTTTACAGGATAGATTTTAATCACAATAAACTTC
The DNA here is from genome assembly GCF_014885135.2 of Alexandromys fortis. Lineage (NCBI taxonomy): Eukaryota > Metazoa > Chordata > Mammalia > Rodentia > Cricetidae > Alexandromys > Alexandromys fortis. The sequence continues at coordinate 88,731 of NW_026067890.1, forward strand.
ATTAAGAGCATACAGATAATGCAAAAAAATAAAAACAAAACAAAAACAAACAAACTGGAACTGGGGTGTTTTAATGTAGGATTTTGAAGAATAAATCCCGAAAGAAGAGATGCAAAAAAGTCTTTTTTAAAATTATATTTTACTGTGGAGGAAACAGTAGAGAGATTGTTAAGAGTAACAAATGCTTTTTAAGAACGATTAACCGTATTTATAAAATGAAAATATCTTCATCAATGACTGTTTCCAAATGAAAAATTTAGTAGAGGACAAAGACATTCTGGAGTCAGGATAGCATGGTGAGAACCTCTACATTATGATATTTTTCCAAGGAAATTCATTTCAATAGTATTTGAGAAATAAATTGTAAGAAAGAATAGCATAAGATCTTAATGAATCTTATTTACACATTTTCATTCTAAAATCTGAACAAACTTTGTATACATCACTCTATTTCTGTTTTTTGTTTGTTTGCTTGTTTTTTTGGTACTTCTTTTTTGAAACAAGCTCTTACCAAACAGTAGAGATTGTATCAAACTTGGATTTTTGTTGTTGTTTGTTTTCTTTTGGAACAAACTCTCCTTAAATAGGGGAGACTCAGCTTGGCTTGTAGCTCCTCACCACTCCAGGCTTCCAAGTTCCAGGACTGTAGCAACGGAACTTCTCCACCTTCTTCTGACTTCTTTTTCTCATTTTACTTCTGGTCTCTGACCTTTCTTTTGCCTTTTGTCCTTTATTCCCTTTGTGGTGTTTGCCCTAATTCTATTCTATACATTTTATTAGAAAGTATCCTTACTGAAGTAGGAAGTGAGGCAGTGATGTAAACTTAAAATATAGCAAATAACAGTCAAAAGTCTAAGCAGATCTGATTCCTTTTGTTATTGACTTACCAAATCTGATAGTAAATAATGTTTCTGTAATGCATCCAAGTTCAAGCGCTTTGTCCAAGTATTGCCCTACTTAGTCCTGGCAGTAGTCCTTTGGGTAACTTTATTATCATCACTATCATATAAGAACGCTGCTACTGAAAGAGTTTAAACAACTTATAAGAAATCTTCACAATTTCTTCTATTAATTATATATCCATAAAGATAAGATTGTGTTATCAAGTTAACTGTATGAGAAAAATTTCTTGAAAAACTATATCAAGTTGATAACCACAGTTCATAAGCCACACTGATTCCACTTTCTTTCTTATCTATTTTTTATTTAAAAGTACTAATTATCCTTGTCATTATATATAGCTGTTTCTTAAAAAAAAACACTGTTTCATATCAGATTTACTCTGGTTCTTACAATCTTCCCATCCCTTCTTCCATAATTTTCCTTGAGCCATAGATGAAGCAACCATGAAGATGTATTGTTTGGGGCTGGCTGGGCTCCACACGATCCCTTGTTCGCTGCTCTGTGTGCAGTTGTGTTTCTTTGTGATGACTTCTATTTGCTGAACAGAGTGGCTCTTTGGATGAGGGAGTAGAAATTACTCAGCAGGTATAAATGTAAGATTTAGAATATGGGAAGGAATTATGCTGTTTTAGCTAGGTTGTAGCAATCAGTTATTTTCTAATGTCTATGAATTTATTAGTCCTAGGAAGATTGCTAGGTTTCCAGTACAAGACAGGATTTTCGTCCTGTTGAGTAGACCTTAAGTCCAATCAAACAGTTGCTGATTGCCATTGACATATGAGTGCCGCTTAGTGAATTTCTTCATGCATACCTTGCCATGTTGGTATTTATGGCTAATAGGTATTGCAGCTGGTAGGGCAATACAGTGGACCTATTAAGTTGGAAGGGGAAAACTTTTGTAGGGCCCAATACGTGTATCAGGAACTACAAGCAAATAATATTAAGAGAAGGAAAATTAGTGTCTCCAAGCCATAGCCCCCTTACCAGCTGTCCATTGTAGTGGGCAACCTTGAGACTGTATACATATAAACAAAATAAAATAGATTCAGCAAGTTGTGTTTATGTGTGTGTGTGTGTGTGTGTGTGTGTGTGTGGTACAGCTAGTCCAATAATGGCAGTCTACCAATGCAGGGGTCAAGAATCCAGCAGTTATTCAGTTCATGAGCTTGATTTTCTCAGCTGGTTTTCAGGATTTGTCAGAATCCCAAAGAAATAGGCTCTAATGCTGTGATCAATAAGAGGCCATACCTAGAAAAATAAACCTTTGTTTTGCCGGAACAACATGTTAGCACATATTGTGTTCTGAGATTGTCAAGGTTGTACATAGTGGTAGCAGCCAAATTTGGTCATGTGTATGAGTCTCTCACACAGTATTGGTTGGAAGGCATAAAGGAACATGGAGAACAGCTGAGAACACTATGAGAGCCAAGAGAAACTGTTGGTGAAGGTAAATCTGGAGTAACAGTAGAAGTCCTCATTTGAATAGGGTCACGGTAAAAAGTTGAGGTTTTGCACCATGAAGAGAACCTAGGGAAAGCTATTGGTAAAAGTGCAACCCAGTTACAGTAGAAGGCTCAGAAGCTTGGAGATGCCAGTACCAGAAAATGACTGGTAGCATCCGTGGAGTGGAGCTGGTCATGTTTAAAAGACAAGTTTGTGCTGCAGAAGATGGAGTTGAAAAGTCTGCTATCCATTGGTTTAGTGTTGATGAAGAAATTTTAAGGCTCAGGGAAATCACAATGCTGGAATGGGCACACTGTTTAAAACCGTATTCTCTATAACGGGAAGGCTAAGAATGCATACCCTTCACTAATCCTATAAGACACAAACTGGGGAGAATGGCAACGGCACATCTGAGGTACTTTGCTGCCCCCCTTCCTTGTGCCAGGTCTTAGGGTTGGAGATGTTGCTGCTAAATTGGATGAATTAAACTCAGTGGGTTTAGTTAGAACCTAAAGTTTCAGGGGGTGAGGTGGCAGCACATACTTGTCAAAGGCATGGTAGTTGTAGTTATCATAATAAACAGTATAGACAAGGCAATGTCTTAACTTGTAATGGGTAGCACAGGCAGAGTAATTTTTATGGTGTCATGATTTGTATGGCGTTTTGGTCCCAGTGAATCAATCACGGTGTTTCCAGGCATAGAATAGGTAGGAAGGCTTTTGAATTTTTGTTTGATCTGTATGAGCAGAGGAATTCTTTTTTTTTTTAAATATAATTTTTTTATTGAAAAAAAAAAGATTTCCGCCTCCTCCCCGCCTCCCATTTCCCTCCCCGTCTCCCTTTTCCCCCCTCCTCCCTCTCCTCTCCCCCTCCCCCCCACTCCTCTCCCCCTCCCTCTCCAGTCTGAGGGGCAGTCAGGGTTCCCGAGCAGAGGAATTCTTAACCAAATGAAAGAAAAGCTTCACTGGATCATGACAAAAGAAACCTAAGCCTGTGAACCAAGTTCCAGAATTGAGCAGGTTTGCAGACCTAGAACCCCTTGAATTAAGGGACAGCCAGGATCTTCTGAGAAGTACTTTGATAAAATACCATAGAGTTTTACTGTTAATCCATTCTTCAGTCCCTCTCAAGAGGGACATATGGCCTTTTGCAAGGGTAACTCTATACTTGGGGAAGGAAGTAATTCTGGAGATTACTGAATACCGGTTCTGAATTGATGCTCATTTCTGGAGACTCCAAAAATCAATGTGGCCCTCAGCTAAAGTAGGGACTTATGGTCAGGTGATTAATGGAGTTTTGCCTGAAATCTGACTCTGTATTTCCTGTGTGTCTCTGAACTCATCCTGTGTTTATTTCCCTAGTCTCAGAATTTATCACTGGTATAGACACACTTAAAGGTTGGCAGAATGCTCACACTGGTTCCCTGATCTGTGGACTGAGGCCTATTGTGGTTGGAAAGGCCAAATGGAAGCCTTTAATGTTGTCTCCGCCAAGGAAAACAGTAGCTCAAGTGTAGTATCACATTCTGAAGGAACTTGAGAAATTAGTGTCATCATCAAGAACTTGAAAGATGCTAAGGTAGTTGTTCCCACCACATGTTCCTTTAAGTATGGCCAGTAAAGAAGACAGATGGATCAAGGAGAATAATAGATGACTATCAAAAACTCAATGAAGCAGTGGCTGCAATTGAAGCGGCTGTGTCTGACATTATGCTTACTTGAGCATATCAGCACACTTCCTGGCACATGGTATGCAGTTCCTGATCTAGCAAATGCCTTTTTCTTGGTTCCTGGCCATGATGATCACCAGAAGCAATTTTCTTTCATTTGACTAGGATAGTAGTGTACCTGTACATAATTTTACCTGGAGAATATTTTTACTGTGCAGCCCTGTATTATAACTTCCATTAGATGGGATCATGATTGTCTGTCTCTCCCCCAACAAATCACACTGCTTCACTATGTTGACTGGACAAAATGAACAAGAGAAATCAAACACTGTGGACTTATTTGATAACAAATATGCACATCAAATGATGGGAAAAAAATCCAACTGGCATTCAAAGGCCTTCTACCTCACAGAAATTCTTAGGAGTCCAGTGGTGTGGTACATGTAGAGCTATTCCTTCTAAGGTAAAGGAGAAGTTATTTGCACCTGGCCCCTATCATCACCAAAAAAGAAGCCAGCCAGGATGCAGCACCCCTCCATGGCCTCTATACTAACTTCTGCCTTCAGGTTCCTGCCCTCTTTGGATTAACTGTACAGGCTTTCTTTAGTGATGTGGAAGTGTAAACCAAATAAATCCTTTTCTTTCCAAGTTGCTTTTGGTCACAGTATTTTCACACAGAAATTGTAATCCTGAATAGGACATGTATGTCATGTTAGATATTTTATAAAATATCATGAATGAATCAATACATTTACATTTGTCAAGATGACCATGAGAAAAGTTTTTTAAGCAGTGCCTTTACAGCTAAGAAAGTTGACAGTTACAGATAGTTGGAACATCTGTGCCAAAGACAAATAAATACCAGAAATACAAACCGAATTCATATTTTTCTTTCTTTAAAAACTACATTCTCAAGATCTTATTCTGCATAAATTTAGGAATATGCAATCTTAACTACCCTGTGGAGGAACTTCTTGGCAAGTGGCACCACACCAATTCTTCTATTCTATTTCCCAGACTTCTTCATTATTTATCTTAAAACTTCAAATCATCCTGAGTTCTTGGTTTTATTGTTAAGGAGAAAAAATAGAAAAAAAACCCACTATTTTGGTCATTTTTATTAACTATTCACTTGAAAACAAAAGAAAGGCCTGGGGAGAATCCAAACAGAAAAATAATATCAACTACTGACTTTTGTCTAGATGTAAGGAATCTTTGTTTTGAGAGTCATTCATTGTATTTTCACATCCTAATTAAATTCATACTATGAGATTTTTGAATAGAAACTTTTCCAGACAAAAGCATTCCTTTCCCCGTCAAACACTGCAGACAGCCATCCTCTTGGATTTCGAAGTATAGTTTTTGAAGACATTATGAATTTGGAGGGAGATTGTTGGCACGTAGACCTTCAAGTCTTTCTGGAAAATCTCAATTACCCCCTTATCTTTATGGCAATGATCTTTGGTGTTACTAAAGCCTCTGAAAGGTCACAAGCCTGAGTCGATAATATATTATTATTTTTTTATATCATTATGCTATGATGGTCCAAAACCTCAAAATTAACAGAAAAGAACCAAGCCAGGAGAGCATTTTCCTGGCCACTACATTTTCTCCTCTGTTGTATAGGGAAGCCAATGTTATTTTAGAGAAATACTCATGATTACCTTTAATATCCTCTGGATTTCATCATCTATCTTGCATGAACACTAGCCCTTTAGAACTGAAGGCATAATTCTGAGTAGCTCTCTTCTTTTCCATCACCCTGCAGGATGATGGCTGCATCACAGCTGTTGTGTTCCACTCACATTTGTGCAAGCAGAAGAACGTTAATGTTTTGTGGGAACTGATACACCTGCTATGTAAAATAAAATGATATTCTGTACTGTGATTGAGGATTCAAACTAAAAACGCAGAAGGGTGGCGATGAAAAGGTTTTCATATGTGAGCATTTCTTAGTTACAAAGGAACTCACCTCCAGGTAAAGCTTGCCAGGTATCTGTGCCTAGAGAAGCTGTAGACCTTAGAGGAGAGCCTATTACTGCCATTTACCTAACCAACAACATCTCTGAATTTATTCTCGACACTTATTCTTATGCTGTCAGACATGTGTAGCTTCCTCCTTTTCAAAGAATCTTTTTGAAGCAAATAGAGACTATTATGGAGATCCACAATTGATCAAAATGCAGGGACTACGTGGCATTTGGGTTCCCAACCCCAACTTATACCTCTGCAATGTAACCCTTACACGTGAGGCTTAGGTACAATCATAGAAGAGAGGTCAGAACAATTGTAAAGGCTAAATGCCCAGGATGCTTTTTTGTAGATAGTGTCCCTTGAACAAGAATTTTATTTTCTAATACACATTGCAATATTTATTCCTGAAAATATCCCACAAATACAAATGGAAAGAAGCAGTGCTTGCTACAGTCATAAATACTGAAAATATGGCACTAAATATTTCCCTTTTTAAGAACTGTACTTAATGCCCTTTGCCTATAGTTTCAGTACTCTGGAGGAGTCAGTATGAATGAGGCCAGCCTGGGTATTTAGAAAGACACGGTCTCAAACAAACAAAGGTGCTATAATAGAAAACTCACTCTGTAAGCAATAATCTAGAAGTATAGTACTTTAGACATCAGAATATGTTGGAAATTATTTGTCTTTCCTCTGAGAGTGAAGAGAGATGAGATGGGAAGTCCCTGTGAGTAAATAATCACAATGTTGGTCAATAAAATTGATTTTCTAGGTCTAATCTTCAAAACATCTTTTAACTCAATTATTAAAATATATTGCTCAAAATTCTTCATTTAAATTATTAATGAATGGTTGTTATATGAAGATGCCTTCCATCAGATTACCTAAATCTGGAAAATATTCAGGTATTTCAAAATTGTAGTTCCTTAGATTTTCTGTCTCAATTGCTGAGTCTCATATTGGTTTGTTGTGATGAGTCATGGTGAAGCCACTTAAATTAAAGCTTACATTTTCTGAACTTTTAAAATATGTACACTGAAGAAATATAACAATGTAAACCATAAATTAGTCACAAACAACTTCAGCTCCTCTGTGTTTCCGTTGCTTGCTAATACGGTGGTTGTATGCCCAAGGGAACTAAAGAAAAATGTTTACCATATGCCCCAAACACTCTGCTAGAGACTTCCTGTATGCTAAGGGAAATACTTAAGAGCACTGTGGCTGTCGCCTTGCCACACTAGTTTTGGTAGAGGTTTTCTTCCCAGCCCTGTGGAGGAATGCTCTTTAACACTCCTCCCATTTGGGTGGAGTTGTATGCTGAGTGTGGACTAATGTTTTGCAAATGGAAGCGACACAGGGTGTCTGGCTCTGACTGTTTATTTATGGAAACTCTCTTGGTTTCAACCAATCACACCTTTTAGTACAGTCGTTTCTCTGTCCACCTGTGTCACCGTCGGAAGATGTGATGGAAAGTCCAGACAACACATGACGAACATGTAGCCGAAGTAAAAAAAGAACTCTTCTGTTTAAAAGCCATGAGGCTTGTCTTCCACTGTAGTATAACCAAGACTAACATTATCTATCTAACTTAAAAGATGAAAATAACTCCCATAGCTGATAGGGGGAAAAACAGACATAGGCTCTAGTCTGCTGCCAAATATGAATCTCTCCTACAGACTAGAGTGTCGGTATACCTGATATTGCTTTCATCAACTCTCCGACATTCATGGACAAATTACATGAGCCTTTGAAAATACAGAAGAAATGTGTCAAAAAAAATGACTCTGAGTGACATTCTGCTATACTCATAAATCATGCTCAATCATCATCAGAGAAGCTTCCTTCTGCTGTAGATACATATACAAATACAGAGACCCATAACCAGACAAAAGTAGACAATAAGAGACATTGAGTCAATTGACCCTATTAAGGATGTTTTCATCAAATCCCTCTTTTCATGGCTCAGGAAACGATGCAGAAGAGGAAGTGGGAAGAGTGGAACCAGAGGAGATGGAAGACACTTAGGAAGCAAGGCCTTCTAGACACAACAGGAATGACACACATATGAAGTCACAGAGACTAAGGCAGCATGCGTAGGACCAGTACATGTCTAACATTGATGAAGTCATAGTGCTGAGAGGGGAAGTGGGCACAAGTTTCAACCATAACCCAGAAGCTATCTCCATTAGTAGACACTCACAATGGAAAAATCAGTTTTCTCTAATGAAGTCTCCCTGGTTCCATAAATGATACTTAAAGGCAGGACCTATGCTGAGCAATAGATGGCAAATACCAAACGAACTCAGTGATATTCAGGATTTTGTTTTTGTTCACATTATGAATTCTTATTTTATGTGCTTATGGGATTTCTGAGTGTGTCTTTATGTAATTCTTGTGCCTTTACTTTGAATCTTTTTCAGGTTTTTGCTTGCTTTTTTTCTACTCATATTTGTTTGTTAATTTATTTTTTAGATGACTGTGTGTTTTCTGAAAAAGGGCAAGAAAGGGCATGAATTTGGATTCACTAGGAGGTGGGGAAAAAGGAAAAAGGGAAGGGTGAGAAGGAAGATGGGGATGTAGGGGGACCTGAGAGGACATGGAGAAAGGGAAACCACAATCAGAATATAGTGCATGAAAAAAAAACTATTTTCAATTAACAAAAGACAATACATGAGTTGTTTGATATTGCTGAAAAATACAAAGGCCAAATGTATAATTCTCTAAGGCTTATGCTCGTAACTCCACGACTGTGAGGCGCTGCATAAGAAGTGCATCAGGAATTATGCAGAAGAGCATTTCACGGTTTTGATGTTGCGTAAGTCCCAGCTGGGGCCCATATGAAGGAGCCACACAGACAATAGCAAATACATAACAGCGAACTCTGCAGAAATATGTGAGGTTTGCCACTTGAACAAACTCAAACTTTTTCTTAATATATATAGTAAACCTTACTACCACTATATAATAAACCTTACTGCCAAAAGTTTAGTGAAAATGCACAATTCCTTCTCTTTTTGCTTAAACTAATGTTTTCTTTAATGGGGAGATATTTCACTGTTCTTTTGATTCATTTTCTATTAAAATCAGAAGTTAGCGGGAAAGTGGGCATTCTTCGTGGGACATTAGTAAACTCTGTTACTACACAGATTTTATTCATTTCATATTAGTGATGCTGCTTTGAATAAATTAAGATCTAGTTTTCACTTTACCTTGCAAAATATGAAAATGAAAATTGGAGCATGCTTTTATACTTTTATGATTCAATAATTGTTCTTGTTTAGAGCTTTACTATACTCAAGTCTATGTGTTTCACTGTTTTTTTTTTTTTTTTTTTTTTTTTTTTTTTTTTTTGTTACGTGGTTTTTCTTNGCCTGTCCTGGAACTAGCTCTTTAGACCAGGCTGGTCTCGAACTCACAGAGATCCGCCTGCCTCTGCCTCCTGAGTGCTGGGATTAAAGGCGTGTGCCACCACCGCCCGGCTCACTTTTTTTTTTTTTTTTTTTTTTTTTAGTGTGTTTTGGTTGCAAAGATATAGTGATTTTTGCATTCTCTAGTGACAATAGTTCCCAAGAACATCTCAACTGAAAACACAGAGTCAAGATCCCATGAAAATAGACTGGTAAAAATTGCTCAGTGATTAAGGTACCTTCTCCACAAGCCTGAAGGCCTGTATCCACAGAATCCATCTGACATATTGTGCATGTCTGTAAAACTGGTGATCTGCAAGGAGATGGGGATTGGAGATAGGAAAATTGGTAGGAGACAAAAGCCAGTTAGTCTGGTGTCTTCAGTGTCAGTGAAACCATGTCTTATGTAAGAAATAACATCTGAAGTATCCGCCGACATCCCCATGTGCTCTGGCATGGATGACTATCCCCCCACAGCTTTCATACAAGAGCATACCTTTATTTTAAAAGAAAAGGTTCTGAAAATTAACATGTGCAAAACATACACACAGAAGGCTAATAATCAGACCATTTAGGATATCTATGAACAAAATTGACAAACATCAAAAATTCTTTAAGATGAGAGAAATCTAAGCATTGATTATAGGAGGAAGAAAGATGCTGTTGAATATAACTGAGATTTCAAAATAAGCCACAATGGGCTTCATTTTATATTTAGAAGTAAGAAAATTGGGACATTTTCTAACATTTAATGTTCACAAGGTTAAGAAAAATAGTTGATATGGATGCTTACATGGAGTTTTCTCAGCAATTCCACATGAAAAAAAAATGGTATTCCATTATAGTATGGATTTGAACATATAAACATCTTAAATCCAAATATGTAGTATGGAAGTGTCTAGCAATATATTAAAGAAGACATATAGAATATTGATAGACTTGTTTGTAACACCACAAAAACTCACAATACAAGTGTTTAAATATCGGTCACCACGGGAATGGATAAATACAATGTGCTGTTTTATACATTGTCATACACAATAGCAGTGAAAGTGAGTCAGTCTCATCTGAGTATGTCAACAGAACTGGGTCACAAGACATACAATGCTGTAGACTACTACTGCACAATATTGTAGAAAATTGCTGTATAATACACGCTTTTTTACATTATGCAAATGAACTTAAATTCCAAGTAAACTGGGTGAGGTATTGTTATGAAATCACCATGCTAACAAGAGAGAAATTCAGGGAAAAAAACACCAATGTACTGCAGAACACTATACATTGTATGCGACCAGAGCTGGGAAATTTGAGTCTGCTCATGGTATAGATTTCAACACAACTATTTGTGTATGAAGTCATAAATGATGCACAACAAAGAAAGGAAATGTCATCCTTTATTTCCTTCCATTTATTTTATTTCATTTTTATTCATTTGTTAAGAAAATGCCAAGCATAGTAAGTTCAGTTGCTAGCTAAAACTATACTATTTCTGCGTGTGTCCCTTTTCTAGTGTTGTTGTTACTGAGCACAAACAGAACAGTTTCAGAATCTACACAACTGAAATTATTGGACTTTAGGTGGTAGAGCTAAAAACCCACAAATAGGAACTAATCTTATTACAGTTGGGAGAAGAAGTCTAAAAAAATGTTGTCTTGGCCAATTTCTAGCAGAGACAAAAGAAGTTTCTGTTTTCATCAAGGCTCACAGAATGCAACAATGTGACACTCTGATAATTTATTTCATAATTTAACCTAAAATTCTTGGTAATCTGCAATGTCATTTACATCTATAGTTGTGTGTTGCAGAATCAGGAAACTTTCAATTTTATAAATTTCCTACATGTATATCACATACATACATGCATATAATCATTCACATATATGAATTGAAGTAAATTTTCCTCCCGGAGGCAACAGGTTACCAAATAAAAAGTACAGGGACAGGTTTGGGGTGCCTCCCTTTGGGATATTTGTCAGAAGTGTCCCTGAGGCAGGCCAAACAGTATAGGTTATTGTCATTTGCTCCTGATGATAGGATGATGTTACAGAAGAAATCACATACTTTGATCACAGGACATGGATAAATCAAGTTAGTTCTGACGAAGAAGTGTCCTTCCTGCTGGCTAGTTTCCATCGTACCATAAGGTGTTATGTAGGCATCTAGGGGAGAAAAATCATCCACCATTTTACTTAGCTTTGAATCCTAAGAGATCCAGTAATGCTAAGCCTGAGAGAGTATGCCATTGGATACGAGAGTGGCCCAAAAATTATAGGTCTCATCAACTACTCTGCTTGGATTGAAGGCCTACTCCACAAGGGAAAATGGGGAATGCATATTTGATGCTATAAATCTGGCCAAGAGTTAAAACCTGAGAGCTCCCAGGTCTCAAAAGTAAACATACTGCTATTATTTTTGCTAAAGATACAGAGTATCCAACTGCCCTCTACATTTGAATTTCTATACCCATAGATCAGTGCCGCTCTCAGATCTCAGAAGAGAATTTCCATTGTGCCTGGAATGATGGTTAACGCAGAAACTCAAACAGAGGTCAGGGAAAAGCAGGCAAAACAAGGCCTCTTGGACATGACAGAATCACTGCACTCATGACCTCACATCAGCAATGTCTGCCTGCATCAGGATCATGACAATCAGCATTGATACACAGATGGCAGTGGGGTTTCCAAACCAACTCCCAGCTGAGGAGCTGTGGACAGCTGACCGCTGCAGATGGAGGAAGAGTCAGTTTTCTTTAGGGGTGTGGTTTCTGGTAAGTCAGCAATTCTCCAAAGTCTGACTTCATACCCACTGGCGTAGGAGCAGCACAAGTTGGTCTAAATATATTAAAATAAAATAAAGAAGATGCAAATTAGGGAATTGGGTAGAAGAAGATCTAAGAGGAGTTGGGGGAAGAGCGTGGAGTGGGAGTGATCAAAACACATTATAGGCATTCATGAATTCCTCAAAGAATTAATAAACATATTATATTTAAAACAAAACATAACAATAAAGACATCTTCATTTAATTCATGTGTCTTTCATAATTTAAGCATGTGTAAGAGTTCCATTGATTTCAAACATTTCTCCTACAGCTAGATTATTTTCTTCTCATTAAAGTAAAATAATTACTTCACCGAGAGAAAGATATTTGCTATTGTCTCAAGCAGACAAGTGCAAAGTGGGCGGAAGTAAAATCTTTCATGGTTTTAATCACATACCACTTTTGTTTCGTGCAATAAAAATATTTTAATTTAAATCAAACTAAACAGAGTCATGGAGTTTTTACGTTCCATTGTTGATTACACATGTACTGGTCAAGTAGTATTATTTTCTTAGACACACAGCTGAATGTTCCCTATTTATAATACTTGGAAACTGTTTTGGATTTTTATTTATATTTGCAGAATGTGAAACATTTATATATGTAATATATGGACTTTTGGGAATTGACTGCAAGACTGAACACACAATTTATGCTTCCTTTATACTTTGTTTCTCCTTCAGGTAATTTTGATAAATTATTTTCATGTACTCACTTGTGCTCTTATTGTTACTCAGCAATGGAGATCAGAAATACAACTTTATGTTGGACAATAAACAAATCCTCAAAAAATGCTGGATTTTAGAGAAAATTCGGTATTTTTCGATTAGAGATGCTGGGCCCACAGTTAATTATGTGTAGGTCATTGCCTCCATGAGAGTAGAGTTCTGCCCTCATCGCTCACTGACTCTATGAGTGAATGCTGTACGACCATTATCATTCTCTGGAAAATGTATTTAATTTTTGCCCATTACATGAGGACTGTGGTTCATTTTAAGCAATGCTGAACTCTCTCTGCTAGATTCTGCTGGGCTGTCCTCCTTGGTCCACTTTTGTAAATGAAGAGCTCAGGAATAGCCTACTGAGTAAAGCTTTCAGTGCATCTATCTAATGAGTCACATAGTAGGATCACTCACTATTGTTTTTTTGTCAAAGTAATTCATATGGACAAGTCAGACAAGAGAGTAAAGTCATATTCCTCTATTGTTGCCTTGCTGCATAATCCATCTGGGCAGGAACAATTCTTTCTTAGAGGAAGAATGGGATGTAGCACCATCTACTATGCCAACTTAACCAAAGCATTTAGAACAACATTTAGCCAGTAAGGTTATACTGAACTAATATTGCTAAAATGGATCTAAACAAGGAAATGCATAAGCTAAATATATAAATATGTTTTGAAACAACTCAAATGCGGCTGATCTACCAAAGTCATATCCGAAAGAGGGTTTGCACGCATCATTGCATACTTGGAAGTTCTGCAGTGAACTCCAAGAACAGCAGTAGTTTTCAGAGAACCCCACATTCAAATCTCTCATGTCTGGGCATTTTTTCCGGATAATGTTCCTTCTGAAGAAACATTTCCAGTATAGTCTTTCTAAATTCTCTTTGTAACGTTGCCCTTCCACCATGTTATAAAGGAAGACATCCTTAGTACTTACCAAGAATCTTCACAGCCGCTAAAGCCAACTTCTCCAGGAAATCCAGCAAAGATGTTGTGGCCAGTCATACCAAGGCCAGGCTTGTTTCATGAGGACAAGAATATCACTCTTGTCTACTTTGATGAAGCGCCCTTTCTGTCTCACTTTCTCCCATAATTATCTATTTTAGGATTAGAGGAGGATTATCACATGAGTGTGTGTGTGTGTGTGTGTGTGTGTGTGTGTGTGTTGGTGCATGCATTTTAAGTGAAATAGTATACTTAAGGTAAAATTAGCATAAATAACCTCTGACATTTCTAGCAGAAATCTAAATTGATGTTGCTCATTGGTTTCACAATGAAGAGTGTCAGACTTTGTGACTTGGATGTTATTGTAGAAGTATGCTATGCATTGTATGAGTAATATTTATTACTCCAGGAATCTATGAATATACAAGATGCATAATTTTTGTTGTTCTTTATGGCTGATTAAAAGGGCTTTAAATTAAAACATGACAAATGGGCCATAGGTTTTTCAAAATTCATCGACAAGGTGTATAAGCACAGTTTTTCACCTTGAAGGTGGAATGGAGGAGAATGAGCTATCACTGTGAAACTGGAAAACACTGAAGATGTCTTCACCCTAACATCTGAACAAAAGGCTGCCCCTATATACCGCTAACAAAAGGCTACAGCTTGCAAACAAACCTCTAAGTTCTCTGCACACAAAGGAAAACTGCTTGGTTTTGCGACTGATACCTTCCGAGGTTTTATTTTGATGAGCTGTTACAAGAGCTTCTGATCCAGTTACTTCAAAACAATCACAGGAAATGCAGTGTAATGATAAGGGTATCACGGCCATAATAGCTATACTTTTTCACCTAAATTATGTAGCCACACGTCCTTCATAAAGTTGGCATTCACACATGCCAAACCACAATTGCAGAGCTGCAGGGGCTTGTGTTCAGGGTGTCAAGTCAACCATTTCAAGCCTGTAGTACCTGAACAGTTGGACTCGGCATCAACTCTTTTCGTTATCAGAACAGGAGATGTGGCAGTGTGGTTTAACACAGCTGATTCTAGGAAAGTACCTATGCTACTCAAACAATGCCTGCCATACAGGGAAACAGAAACACTGCTTAAATTCATTGATTTCCATCGGACTAACCCTGCTAGGCATTTTAATGCATATTCTTTTACAAAACATTGATCAGTTGGATTGCTTTACTCAGATTTTGAGTGTATATAAACTTCAAATTGCTTTCCGAATTCTATAAGATTGTTCTTATGGATTCCTGTGAATTTTCCTAGCACCAGGTTTCTCCCTAATCCCATAATGGTGCCCTCTATCAAGATATCTCTCTCATTGCTCTCCCTCTCTGTTCCTCCCCAAACTTGACTTTCTTGTTCCCTCACGTTCTGAACCTCAGCTGAGACTTCTAGTAATAGTGGAGATGGTGCCTGAACTAGCCTTCTTCAGTAATCGAGTTGGTGACCATCCTATCATCAAAGAACCTTCATACAGAAACTGAAGTACAGCCAAGCACCAGGCAGAGCTTTGGAAGTCCAGTTTAAGAGAGGGAAGAGGGATCATATAAGCAGCAGGGGTGGAGGAGGACAGTCAAGAAGCCACAGAGACAGTTTCCTGGAGCTCATGGAACTCATAGACTTCAGATTAACCACTGGGGAACCTGCTTAGGACCACACTAGGCCCTCTGTATGTGAGTAACAGTTGTGTGCCTTGATTCCTGGGGCTCTTGGCTGTGGGACCAGGATCTCTCCATGGTGCATGAATTGACAATTTGGAGACCATTCCCTATGGTGGGGTCTTGCTCTGCCTTCATGCTTGTTGGGAGGGGAGTGGCCCTGCCTCAACTTGACCTGCAAGACTTTGTTGACTTCCTCTGCAGGAGGCCTTACCCTTTCTGAGGAGTGGATAGAGGGTGTGGTGGTGGGAGGTGGGGGGAAAGCAGGAGGAGGTGAGGGAGGAGAAACTGTGGATGGTATGTAAAACAAATTTAAAAATAGATTTTTCTTACGTACATAAAATCTAAGCAAAATGGTATTTTAATCTGTGGTTGCTAGGCTAAATTGTATTTGTAGTAGTTTTCTGTAAGTGTGAAATTACAAATACTAATTTCAAGCTGCTCATGGTTACTCTTTTTTTTTAAATATTGTGTCATATTCCATACAGGAAAGTTCTAAAGTAATCAATTTTTATACTCTAACAGTATTTGATTAATATTACTATAGTCCCTAGCACTGTGCTCAATGTGTGAATGAAATAAAGCAAAATGAATGGCTTTTGAAAACTGTGCAGTACAGAGAAACATTGTGTGAACTGATTATTTTTTTCCCTGATTGGTAGCCGATATCTCTAGCAAAACAACAAATCAATCAGTGTTTGGAACACAGTATCCAAATCCAGTCTCCATGAAAAACATGGGGTTTGAATGAAAGTTGAAACAATATAAACTAGTAGTAAAAATAGACCATCCAGTAGTAAAAATAGACCATCCATTCCAGCAACTACCCATCTGTGCAATGGAGATTCAAGTGCAATTGTGTATCATAAGTGACTTAAGAGAACTCAACAATGCATCATGCTATCATCAAGAAGTTGGACAAGATAATTTTAGATTTTGTCTATCAGTAAAGATTGCCTAATATTGTCTAATATTGTCTCAGGTGTAGTCTGGGTTGGTCTGGCTGTCAGCCACTAGGATTAATTAAATTTGTACTTGAAGATAAAACAAAGCAATATAATTAGTATTATGTACTGAACTTAATAAGTATTAACAACTTGCTAGGTAACCATCCCTTTTCCAGATGTTGAGACTATACCTGTAAGTAAACTAAATGGATTAATTGAATTATGTATACATACTAATGGACGCAATTCTTAAATTTATCTTCACAGGACCTTTCTCCCAGAGGTAGGGTATTGTCAGAAAAATTATACTAAAGGTTTCTGTTTGACTTTAATTTGTTCATAGATAATTAGTAGCTCTGTCCATATTTTATTTTTATTTATTCAGTTTTTTGAACTTTAGAAAATAAGTGTAGCTGCCCTTGAAAACCCCTAAAGTATGTCAAACTTGGGTTTTGGTGATTTTATTACTATTTGAAAGTTCTTTTTTAACTTCTATTTTCATGAGGTATTTTTCAGTATACTCTCCTATCACACTATGTAAATTAAAATATCATCGAATTGAGCTAAAAGTGGTTCTTTAATGTAGGAGTTTTTGTGAATAGATATTCTGGGAACCCAACCCGGAAATGTGAGAAGTGAAATTTATAAGCTGAACACAAGCCAAGTGCAAACAGCAGCGGATTGTCTGTGGTTTAGGATTTGTCCTACTTGGGCATGTTTTCAATGAGCTGGCTGCTTCTGATTGACTGACACTCAGCTTACCTTTTTTATTTGATTGAAACACAGCTCTATGTTAAATATATCCTTATGAATCTTCTCTCTAGCCATAGTTTATCTTCTAGATTTCTATCATCTGTTACCTCTCATATATATCGGTCACCTGTCTATTTTTACATGTATGCTTCTGCTAGATAATGTATGAAACCAGGACACAATTCATCGCATAGAAACTCAAAGAGCAGAGGTAATCACTTCTTCTTATTTCATCAAACAGTAGGACAAAGAAAAATCAGAGCATGGGAGGAAAAGTTTCATTTTTGATGGTTGAAGTTGTCACCTTAACAACTGCGTAATATCTTGGCAGTAAAGGTCAAGGAAATTGAATTGGGAACTGAAATAGTTTCTGAGTAAAAGACATCATGATAATACTAATAAGAGCCTGCAAGAAAAATATGAGAGAGAAACAGTGCCGGATAGGGTTTGTTTCCTACACTTTCAATGTGATAAGCATATGTTCCCTGCTGCCTGCTACACAACATCATGGAGTCCTCGGGACCGGTTGCCTCAGAAAAAAATCCAGGACATATTAAAGCAGAGAGAAAGTCTCCTGAATCTGAGTCTTTGTCAGGACATCCCATTAATTTTGTGGCAAAGATTACCACCCCACGTCCAGGACTTTGTTTGCCTGCAGTCAATTCCTGTGGTTCCCATAGTTGGCAGGCAATCAGAAGAAGTGGAGCAGACAGATGCTGGGCAACACTAAACCGTACTCAGCAGCAGCAGCTTCACATGTTTGGAATCATGTTGTGGTTTTTCAGTTTGATTTTTATTGTCTGTTTGGACTACACACTGCCACTCTCGTTGTGAAGCTGTGCTCCTTAATGTCACACTGCTTACATACTTCACTGTCCTGGTGATTGCCATCCAGCTGGTTTTCAGACGATGGAATGTATTAGGGAAGAATCACAGTTCCTGAGGACTTCTCTTCTCTTCACAATAGGGAAGAGTCCGAGTTCCTGGGGACTTCTCTTCTCTTCTCTTCTCTTCTCTTCTCTTCTCTTCTCTTCTCTTCTCTTCTCTTCTCTTCTCTTCTCTTCTCTTCTCTTCTCTTCTCTTCTCTTCTCTTCTCTTCTCCTCTCCTCTCCTCTCCTCTCATCTCCTCTCTTCTTCTCTTTTCCCCTTCCCTCCCTTCCCCTCCCCTCCCTTTCCTCCTTTCCCCTCTCCCCCTCTCCCCTCCCCTCACCTTCCCATCTCTTCCCTTCCCTTCTTTTCTCTTTTTTTCTTATTGTTTATCTCTTCTCCTGTCTTTTATTCTTGCCTCTTCTTTTCTTGGTTGTGAATTTGAGCCAGGACTTTACTATGTAACCAAGGCATATTATCTGCATCTCATTAAGTAGCCCAAACTAGCCTCAAAACCACAGTGATCCCTTTCCCTTAGCTCCTGTGGTCTAAAGGTTACAAGTATGTCCCACTAAGACTTGTTTCATAGTGAGGCTTTCATTTGTTTGATGGGAGATAAATATTGTCTATGGCCTAATATTTCACTTTATCTTCAAGTCAACATATTGACTTTTCTAATTGCCATAGATGTTGACCAAAGATATGAAGCTAATCTGTCAGAAAAAAAAGGAAGTTGGTTTGTCTCAGCACTAACAATAGTTGGAAATCATCATTTTCTTGTGCTAGTTCCCAAGTCTGAATTACCACAAAGTAATATGGGCCATGACTTTGAAAATGCAGGGAAGAAGATATCTTAAGGGAGCCATTTTAGGATTGGCAAGATACTTGGCTCTAGAGGGGATCCCAGGTGTCCATTGGCATGTCTCCAGCTAGATCCTTGGGCAGCAGAGAAGGTACCTGAACTGGCCTTGTCCCATAGTCACACTGATGAATATCTTGCATATCACCATAGAACCTTCCTCCAGCGATGGATGGAGATAGAGACAGAGACCCACATTCTAGCACTGGACTGAGCTCCCAAGGTCCAAAAAAGCAGAAGGAGGGAGAAGATGAGCAAGAAAGTCCGGACCACGAGAGGTTGGTCCACCCACTGAGACAGTGTGCATGGTCTAATGGAAGCTCACCAAATCTAGCTGGACTGGGACTGAACGAGCATGTGATCAAACCGGACTCTCTGAATGTGGCTGACAATGGGGGATGACTGAGAAGCCATTGATAATGGCACTGGGCCTTGCTCCTACTGCACGTACTGGCTTTTTTGGGCTCCTAGTCTGTTTGGATGCACACCTTCCTAGGCCTGGATGGAGAGGGGAGGGCCTTGAACTTAAGAGAGGAGGGGGAGAAAGGAGAGTGAGTGGGGGAGAGGGAGGGGAATGAAAGGATGGGAGGAAGTGGAAATTTTTGAATGGAAAAATAAATAAAAAAGAAATATTATTTAATACTGAGTGTTTGAAAAACTCTCAGTCTCTGCACATTGTCCAAATAATATTCTGATTTTTTAGATAAGAACATGGCCTAATGCCCTTTCTTGATTTTTACTTCTGTCCTTGGGTAAAAAGGTGGTCTTATTCAGGCTTTGTGTGTTCTTTTTCAGAGAAACTTTTGTAGAGATGCTTGACTATATTTTCAAATAGGAGAGAGGCTCAGAGATTCTAAGTATATCTTATGGGATTGGTATTTAGGTACCCCATGCCTTAGGATTCTAAGACCTACTGGATTATTTGGTAGAAAAGTCTTACTTCCTGGCTTTCTCTCTGTAGAACTGGGTTTTATTTTCTCCCAGTCTTCTAAATCATGTGGCACTTTCATATATTTTATGACTTCTAGAATCTTATTGGCTTGACCTGTGCATGGTTCTTCTTAATCCTCTCTTTTAGCCTTTCTTGTCTTCTGTCAATATACTTTTCTGGTTCCCATAGAAATCAATATCCAGGGGAATGCACCGCTTACTGACAAAGATCCTGAGAAGCTTTGTGTTCCTGGATGTTGGAAGTGTTTTATTTTCTGTTTGTTTGTTTTGTTTTGCTATTTTTCACGTTAGTATAAGTACAGTTACTAGTTTGTAAATTCAAGATGGAAATAGGTACTACTAGAACATTTAATCACCTCATTTAGTCTTTTCTTTTCTCCTCTAGCTATCGCAAAGAAGACCCCAAGATACAAATGCATATTCACGAATTCCTTAAAAGAATGGCAATTATACATCTTTGGACTAAATTTAACATCTTATGATGTCATGTTAATTCCTATCATGACCCTTTGCCTAATTTGTTCTCCCATTGGTCCTGTTTTCATCATAAGTGAGGTCAAAGCTTTTGTGAACATTGACTGGGGCATTACGTACATTTAGATGATCTGAATATATCACCAACTCAAATAAGTGATTAATAAAAAGAAAATACTAAATGTACTTACAAGATTCTTATGTGCTTGATTATTAATGGAGCAACAGACATCATTTCATTATAAACTCTTTGAATGGGAAAAGTTCAATTCATCTTAAGTGTAGAAAGAAAAAGTGGCAGTTGTTAGATGTGGTGACCTTGTCAGGTTAGTGCTAGCACAGAGCCGGGAACACAGAAAGTGCTCAATTTTGTAAACACATCCTTATATACACACAAAAATATAAACACAAATATATTTACAAAGCTAAAGGAAGGAAAGCAATACAAATTTACACACACACACACACACACACACACACACAAACCCAGCATATAATAATAGGAGGAGTCTAGAGGAAGACTATATCAATGCATTATGGGAGCTGGAGAGATGGCTCAGCAGTTCAGAGCGCTTGCTGTAAACCAATTAAGGTTTATAGGGCCCACATCTTGGAGCTCACAATCTTTTGTAATTCTAGCTGAAGAGGATCCAACACCTCTCCAGGGGTCCACAAAGTTCCCACACACACTTGGCAAACACTCACAAATGAACACAAACAAAAATTAATTAATCTTCCTTTAAAAGATTTTGTTATGTAGAACTGAAAACAATAGTAGATAAAAACAAATCATAGAAAAAAAATCCGTGTGTTCTTAAGATGGTATATAAGTTTCTCATTTTGAGAAAGTACTCTATAAAATCAAACTGAGGGCACAGCCTATCACATCGGGTAGCAGGGACAGGAAGTGGCTGCTTTAGTGGCATCTTCATTGAGAGGTGAAGACCAGTGTTCAGACTGCCTACACAAATATTGACAAAACTAAAGGAAGTAAGCAATGCAAATTTATGCACATAGAAAAAAGCCAGCATATGATAGCAGGAAGCATCTATAGGCAGAGCGGTGACAGTAACAAGACTCTGGGGTCTGAAGAGATGGCTCAGCTGTTTAGAGAGCTTGCTGCTCTTCCGTTGTTCCAGAATAAGTTGCCACATGCATTCAGAGTCTTTCTTCCTCAATTAAACCATTCTGCACAAACCATCCCAGGCCTGTCCCATGAGTGTCTTAAGTGAATCCAAGTTCCTTTATGTTGCCAATCAATATTAACCAAAATATATAGCACCAGATAGAAATTATAAGGGAATGTTAATTTAAGGAAAAAACCATAAATTTAAACTAAAACTATAATTAAGAAAATTAACATGAGCCAGTCTACAAGTAGCCAGAGAGACCTTATTATGAGTACTCAAATTCATTTTTAGAACCTGATGGTTTTGTAATGAGACAAAACACCAGTTAATATGCACTATGTGATTTATTACTATAAAATTTTATGCAGTGGAAGCTAATATATACTGTTAGATTTTAGCATAACAGTTATTAATGAAAAATGGCAATTATGAAAAAAGTCACAGGAACGTGTCAGAATGAGAAAATACTGTTTTTTCTAATGTTATTTTTTAATTTTAGTGATATTCAATTGTATAATTAAGAAAAATTCGTTGAGCTCTAAACTTTCTATATATATATTACACATTACAAATTATAGATCAAATCACTGTTTTTTAAGTGCATCAGTATCATTTAGCAAATATATAATTGTACATTTTATAAATATGCTTCTTGGTACCTTGCTAGTGATAGAATTAAAATATGGTTGTTGAGTTGTTCATTTTTTTTCTGTTTCACCATTTCAGCCATCTCTCACTAATGTACACCAGAAAATTATTAAATGGAAGAAATCATTCAGAATAATAAATTATAGGTTTATTAAAACTGGGACCATGGGAGAGAGCAGCTCAAACTTGTTTTACTATAGTTTAGTGTTTCCTTTCTAGTGTTTTAAACATACAGATACATGAAAACTTACTATAAGCCTACCACATGTAGACTGGGAACTTAGTTGTTTAACAACTTAATTGGTGCTGCTTGTTTTTCAAACCTAAGATGAACATATGAATATATAGTCTCTCTCTCTATATATATATATCACATATATACAAACACACACATGTATGTGTGTGTGTGTGTGTGTGTGTGTATTTTTCTGCTTTATTGCAGATGTAACCTGTGGATGTAACCCAAGATCTTATGGTTGCTAACAGCATTCCTCCATGGAACTATAACCCCAGCCTGTATTATTTGCACATTAATATGAATGAATTTTCAAATAAACTATTTCAAACATAAAAATTAAGCTTATCAAAATGTAATAAAGTTGCACTTCCTGGAAACATCTCATAATAGTTGTAGAATTTTCTTTGTCCTAAAATACTTCATCACCCCAAAAGCTTTCATCAAATTGATATTTCTTCAATTTCATTGCCATTACCCAAGTCAGAGAGAAACCCTGGGTTTTCATAATGACCTCTGATTATACTCACTACTGCCATGTTGTCTGGAAAAAAAAGAAAAACCTAGTCTTTGCAAAATAATTTTAAGTATTGTTAAAGCAATTTTTTTTAAAAAAAAGGCTTTTATACCCGAGAGCTTTGATAGTGCTGAACTTCCAACAAAACCTTCTCATGCTGCCATGAGGAAAGGAGACAGTGATGGAATTCTGTTTCCTTCACAAGGCCTCTCCTAGCAGCTGGAGAGCTGATTATTGCAATGATGATGTTGAGTTAGTGGAACTCATGAGTCTGGACCTTATATAAGAAGTTAAGTAACGGGGGCATTGTACTCGGAAGAGATTAGTTCTAGTTTCTCAGAGAGAGCTAGCTCTCGTGAGTAGTTTACAGAAAAAAAATATAGTTGCTCCATATGCTTGACCCTTTTGCACAGGACTTACTTGGTCATTTCCTTTTTACCAACTATATTGCAATACTGCATTGATATGTTGTTTGGATATTCCAGTCAGAAGAGTTGAACTAAAATAAGCTTTTTTTTTTCATTACAGGATACTCATTGTTAGTATTTTGATACAGCAATAGAAAATTACCAGATATTCTCTTATTCCAGTTTTACACATAGGAGCTGTATCAGGAACTAATTGCTGCTGACTTGCAGAAAGAAAAAAAAAACTCAACTCTATCATTCCCCAGTCATCCTGCCTGCCTTAAGGAATTAAAATAAAGACTCAAATTCCCAGTGAAGTTCACAAGCCAGAGGAATTGGTTTACTAGAAGGCTGAAGCCTTATAGCAAGGTTATACAAGTCTGCCTCTTATTCTCTATTTTCCTACCATATCACTAAAATTCTATTCACAAAACTCCTTTTATTCAATACCACATCTGTTTTTCAGCAAAATGTAACCAGACATACTAACTAAAAATTTTATAGAAACAGAAATGTTGAGTTTCTCTCTGAGCTCTAAAAAAGGAGATTAAAAGAGAGAGAAGGCGGCCAGGGTCCCAGAAGCCCCTTCCAAGGGAACGCCACACAGTACCCTTATTTCTGAGGACCTGCTTTTGATTCCTAGCCTCTCCCACACATGCCATCAGTAAGAATTGAGTGATAATACTGAAGGTGGTGGAAAGGAAGTGGCTTAGTGAAAGGAAGACGCATTTAAGTTGGAGAGCTAAGTCAGAATTTTATCATGGAACAAAATTCCTCACACATTTATCTTATAATAATGGTTTACTTTGGCTTATAGTATTCATTTTTCATTCTACAACCATTTGATTCTGTCACTAGGGGGCTGTGTTAAAATGAAATACCATTTTGGGGAGCACATTTTATGGCAAATCTCTCATAACATGGTGACTCTGAAATAGAGATTAAAGGGGAAAGAAGACAGTCCAGGATCCCCATAGACCCACTCAAGGGTGTGCCACACAGTAACCTAAATTCTGCCAAGACCTATTTCTATTTCCCAACAGCTCCTATTCATGCCATTATGCTGGGGATCAACACTTCAATATAGAAGCCTTGAGAGAGACGCAAGATTGAATGATTTTGAAGAATGGAATTAAATAATAAGAAAAGATTTGGGGAGACAAAAGATCTAGGAGGTCAAAGCTCCTGTGAAGCTAAGGGGATTGCTATGTCATAGCAAGAAGCTTGATGGAAAAATAGAAAAGAAAAGGTTATTACAGCAAAGTGGGTGTTTAAATTTAATACTTCTAAAAGCTATCACTTTTGTAGATTAAGAATTCTTTAATTTTGTCTTCAGTCATGAAGAGGGGAAAGGGTAATACGTGCATTAGTATATCACCATGCCTATGAATTTGTAGTATTATAATATTTAAACTTTATAAAGGTAACATATAATAACAGGTGTTGTGGTTTGAAGGAAAATGGCCCCCATCGCAAGTGACACTATTAGGAGGTGTAGTCTTACTGGAGTTAAGTGTGGTCTTGTTGGAGTTGGTGTGGTCTTGTTGGAGGAAGTGTTTCACTGTGGGGGCAAGCTTTGAGGTCTCCTGTGCTCAAGCTATGCCAGTGTGACACAAAGATATTTCCTGTTTTCTGCAGTACAAGATATAAAGCTCTCAGCTCCTTCTCAAGCATCGTGTCTGCCTGCATTCTGTCTTGCTTCTTGCCATGATGCTAAAGGACGAAGCCTCTGAAACTGTAAGCCAGCCCCAATTAAATACTATCCTTTAAAAGACTTGCTGTGGTCATGGGAACTCTTCACAGCAAAGGAAACCCTAAGACAGCAGGTGCATGTTAAATATATTGCTTAGCAATAAATATCATTATTAATATTAAAAAAAACATAACTTAAAACAATGTGTTACACATGTGCATTTTACTGTTGTTTAGGAATGTATATGTATACTTTGTGTGTGTATGTTCTTCTGTATTCATGTTCATGTGTGTATATTTGTGCAAGCACCAGCTGTCAATCTTCAGGTACTCCCCCCTTTATTTTTGAAACACACTCTCTCATTGGCCTGGATCTCACTAAGTATGTGAGGTGAGCTGCTGGCCAGCAAGGCCAGTGGTAAGATAGGATAAGTTTGGACCATGATGCCCTTTTTTTTTATTTTATTTTTGTTGTTATTGTTTTGTTTTGTTTCCCAGAGGGGTTTGACTAGATTGAACTCAGGTTTGCATGCTTGTAAGGCAAGCACTTTACTGACGGAGCCATCTTCTAATCCCCTGTTTCCTTTTAAAGATGAAGACAAAGATATGTGCATATGTGACTCAGAACAAGAAGTTGTTATTGCTCAAATTTAGGTAATTCCAAGATGAGAATATTTTACATTCCTTTAAGATCAGTCATTTAAATTTTCATTTTTTTTTCTGGTAATTATGTTGGTTTGTAGAGTCTCTTGTAGATCCATTTTCTTGCTAACTGTTCTGTCCTTAGATATATAGAAAAAGGCTCATGCTAGCTTTATAGATATGAGGAATCCATATTATGGGAGAAGTCTGGAGGCAATACACCACAGAGAGGCCTTTACAACTAGCTATATGCAATAATAAAATAGTATTAAGTATTCTAGAAAAACTGAAATGTTCATTTCTACTTAATAGACATATATTTCAACTATTATAAAAACTTAAGTGAGCAGAATATAAAGGAAAAAATACATAGCAAAAAGAGTATTTCATAAAATTTATTGCTATTCACATGGACCAACTAATTTGCCAACTATATGGCAAGGTGGTAATAAAGGGATTAAATATTTTTTTAGAATTTATTTTTATTGTTTTGTCTATAGGCATTTTTCATTACTTGTAGATGTGTGTGTCTGCATGTGGTTATGTGCACTTGGAGACAGATACCTGTGGAGGTCAGAGGTATTGGATGCCCAGGAACTGGAGTTGTATGTTGACATGGGTTCTAGGAACTCTATTCAGGTCCTGAAGAACAACAAGTGGTTTAAAACATCATCCCATCTTTCTAGTAACATTAATTAAAAATTTTAAAGATGTCATTACTCATTTTGGTAGAACCTTAAATTGTATTGAATAGATAAAAATAAGAATAGAGTAACTTAGCACAGATGGTGATCGTAGATTTTATAATCTAGAGAAATAAAAGGAATCGTCTTGTGAAGATGATTATGTATTCCCAGCCAATTTCATTAAAAAAATGTTGTTGTCAAGTATAACTTTTCCCATGAAAGAGATAAATGGGGAAAGTAAAATCCTAAATTAGTGTTGAAACATATACCAGTTATGGTGTTACCAGTATTTTCAAAATATTGAGGGTAATGGAGAACCATAGAACTCAAAAGCTGAAAGCCTCAATGTTAATGAGTTATTCAGGAAAATACAGGAAACTCATGATCCCCCTCATTTGTTGAAGGACAAAATTAACTGCCTCCTTTTTTCCTTTAATTGTGTGAAAAACTTGCAACCAAATGTCAGCTGGGCAAAAAGGAGAGCATATTTTGTGAAAACGATGATGAAGAATTATTCCAAATCATGAAAAGAGGACTCTGCTCTGGTATCGAGGAATATGTTCCCCAGAGGATCACATATTTGCACACTTGGTCTCTCTTTGATGGTTTGGATTTGGAGGCTGCAGGATCTTTGATTTGGGGAACCTAGCTGAAAGAGATGGGAACTTCAAGTGAGCTTTGAATAAAAAAGCTCACTGTAGTTCTGGGTTAGATTGCTCCTGGTTTGAGGTCATGATGTACCTTGGTGGTTAACACTTTTGCAGGGATGAATTAAACCCTCTACTATGATGCCTTGAAATCCCCCAGAAACTGTGATCCAGAATAAGCTTTTTTTTCTCTTAAGGAATTTCTGTCAAGTATTTTGTCACAGCAAAAGAAATCATGATACAGGGTCATAAGAACACAATGTAAAGGCTTTAGAATAGAGAAGACATTAGTGGTCATGCAAAAAAAATGTCTGAAGCTAGTGCCTCAGTGATACAAATTGGAAAAATGAACAGTTTTAGCACAGAAACAGGAAGCACAGGTTGTCGAACTGATGGATGGAGGATTTTAGATGGAACGTTGTCAGTGTTCCTTTGACATAAGCTGACAGTGACATGACATCCAATTATCTAAGGAAGGACGTTTTTAAAGCTTTCTTTAATGTAGTGTTTGATCATGTGACCACAAAACACTTCTCTCTCTCTCTCTCTATATATATATATATATATATATATATGTATATATATATACACATACACATTTCAAATATCAATGAAGCTTTCATTGACAAAAAAAGTAACACTTGGTTGACTTCTATACTCAGTTTCTTCAGCCATATTATTTTTCAAAGGGAGATTATGACTATAATCTCTACTAACCCAATGCCAAGAGTACATCTTTCAGAAGACTTATATTACTTTTAAAAAATATTTTATGCCGGGTGATGGTGGCACACGCCTTTAATCCCAGCACTCGGGAGGCAGAGGCAAGCAGATCTCTGTGAGTTCAAGACCAGCCTGGGCCTACAGAGCTAGTTCCAGGACAGGCTCCAAAGCCACAGAGAAACCCTGCCTCAAAAAACCAAAAAAAAATTATGTAAGTGTAGTCTGATTTGTTGTTTTTGTTGATATTTGTAACTCGAAGTTACCAATTCTTTCATAAAACCTTCATGAGTTTTCTCAGGAGGAATGAATTGTTATCCTATATATTCTTTTCTTTTCTTAACTATCTTTTAGTAAGCATAAAATATATTGTCACGTAGTTATTTACATTACTTCCATAAGAAGCCATTCATTCTTTGGCAGTAGGAACACCATTATATCCCATCTTTGCCATAGTATGTTGTGTTAGAATAAGGTCTATGAATGGAGTTATGTGGGGAAATTTCCGAGTGCCTTCCAGGACACTCCAAGAAAATTGTGACATCATGACTCCAGTTTCTTCAACACAGGGACGTTCTTGGAATGCATTTTCGCGTGCCTACCAGGTGTAGTGGATAGGAGTAGATTTACTTCACTATTACTCATTTTTACTTGCTATTGTTATTTAATTAAATGTTTAAGCTATCCTTTATATGCCTCTGTCTAAAGACATACAGCCTGTCCTTGAGCTCGTGAGAACTCATGTGACCTTTCTTAGCCCCAAGAGTATAGCCGAGGCTCTGAATAAGTAGGCTGTTACTTGAGACTTTCTTCTGCCTCATTTATTGGCTCCATTCTCCCAGGGCCTACTGTCTCTAGAATGGTGACAACGTTTGAATGAATGATAAATGTTAAATAAAATGGAGAATAAGAGTTCTAAATGCAAGACTCATTTCTAGAAACTGACTGTTTTTCCTGCATAGTTACTGTGATGGTGATTCTGCTAACAGTGAGGTGGAGCTGCCAACACAATCTTGGGACTCAAAGAACTAGTGCGAATATGAAACAGTACATGTTACTGCATTGAGTCTCTGAAAATTTGGAATTCAGAACGTAGGAGACAGTCATTTAATGCCAACTCACTAAGAAATACACCAGTAGAATAACTCGAGAAGTTTTGTAGCTAAGGATCAAAATTCACTTCAATTTTTATGTTCCTGTTATGTGTTTGAACAGTTTCTTTTAGGATTATGAAGGGAACTGATGAACTATTTCAAACACATACCTTTCAGATCTAATGTTGCCACAGGCATTCCAGTTATCCATAGCAAAATAAACTTCAGAATACAAAAAGATATGGGCTGGACATGGAATGATGGACACAATAATTTTAGATTATTGCACACAGTAGGAGCAAGTGAACAAAGTGAGGAAAATCAAGGAAATGAGACACTGTAATGATTATATCATGAAATGTTGGCTCAGGGGATAAATTTGAAAAGAAAACTTTAGTTTCAGTTGCATATGCAATAAAATTCATAGTATTTTGAGGGGTGCAGAAGTTACTCACTACAGCCAGTTCTCAGGTAGACAACTCAGTCTACAAATGTATAAGTAACTGTTCTCAACCACAAGGATGCCAGAGGTTAAGCCAGAAATAGAACTCAAGAAACTAAGATACAAATCCCCTTCTCTAACCACTAACACCACTCCCTTCCTACAGTACATTTAGTGTGAAATAGTTTTTAGGTTTCTATTCATGTTTGTAGGCAACTGAATTAGGGTGGAAAAATTAAAAACAGACTACGCACTACAAATGCGTCTTTTCTTCCATTTAAGGACCTTGAATCTAAAAAAGAAGTAATTTCAAAGATTTCATGGAAATTAGAAACCCAAAATTTAGTTTTATTCTAAAATATCTTTTTTAAAAACACCCATGCAACTCCTAAAAATAAGCCGAGAGACGTTTCTTCTGAAAGGGACCATACAACATTCTATTTTTTAGAAGCAGCATCTCTTGGAGAGAAAGACTTAAATGGTTTATTTCTTCAGACAAACCTTAACAGCAGCAGATTATTAAAAAGATGAAATTACCCTTTCTGCCTAAATTATATTAGACTATTACTTTGCTTCATGTCTTAATTTTTCCAGAGTAAAGGTAAATTAACACATTTCCATGCAGAGAATTCAGAGGTGAAAGGAGCTTGGAGTCTAGAGACTTAGTCATTCATGAAAGGGCCTTCTCCCCCCCCCCCTCCACTCCCAGACTGTTTCCTGTTTTCCAACTCCTTCCACTAGTACCATTCAAGCTCAGAGCAGCACTGAGCTCCGGTACAAATAGCTGAAAGTGACGTTAATTATTGTATTTATTTACTTTGTGTTTTTTTTTTGTTTTGTTTTGTTGGGCTGCCTGCCTGGAGACAGAAGGGTTTGGCTGGCTGCACAGCCTTGCAGATTTGTTAAATTGAATTTTTATTTCTCCGAAGCAGATGATAGCTTAATGATGCTAATTGAAAGTGGACAGGAGAGTTGACTCCTGGACCATTAATTGGAAATATTTCTCCAACCAATGTCAAACATTCAAAGCAAAATTTTTGTGACCATGTATTTATCACATAGGAAAATATAGATGTAGAGAAGTGATTAGATATACATCTTTAAATTTCAGTATTGTGCCATTTACTGTGCCAATGGAATTCATTTTTTTTGTTCATAAAGACTGAAATTGCAAAGTATTTTCCATGTGACAGGATGACTATCTTCTTCAATCATGTATCACATTACCTTAAATATGTATATACTAAATAGGGTCACTAATTAGTAATAAATTATTATAAAATTTCTTTTTAAAGCAATGAAGTCTTCAACTAAATACTTTTATTAAAATGATTTTGCGAGGAGTAAAGTTGCGGTTAAAATAAGGCATATGAAAGTGCAGAGTCATGAATAGAAGTATTCAGAAGATCATGAGTCTGGTCGGGGTTGTTTTAGGGTACCCCTGGCTTTCCCAGAGTTCACGCCTAGACTAATTTACTGTGGTTCTCAAACCTCACATTCTTTTCCTCACCTCAGACTTCTAGCTCTCAAGACTTTGAATTTTTCTTTAATAATTTCAGTTTTTCGTGTCTCTTTGAAACACAAATTTTCCAGGAATAGAATATTAGTACGAAGTAGGAAGCTAGTTTGGTTTCATCATCAGAATGCCCCCTCATATTTCAGTTTGTCCCATAAAAATTGATATTTAAAGCAATGAGATCCAATTTGCAGACGGGATGGAATTTTCCACACCCCTTACCTGCTTGGGCTTTAGTTTTTGGGAAACATTCTACTTTGCTACTTCTAAGGACTATGTAGATGTAAAGAAACATTTATTTCTGATATTAAATACTTCTCATTTGTGATTTTGAAAATTTTTGATATTATTTTTATGACATATTTTGACAAATATTTTCTGAACATAGTCAAAGATACTTGACAAGTGGGATGTGAAGAAAGTATCAACGTGCTAGTGGTGGAGCTTTTCTTCCCCTTTAAGACAGAGACCCACAATGGAGCACCGGACTGAAATCTCAAGGTCCAAATCAGGAGCAGAAGGAGAGAGAGCACGAGCAATGAACTCAGGACCGCGAGGGGTGCACCCACACACTGAGACAATGGGGATGTTCTATCGGGAACTCACCAAGGCCAGCTGGCCTGGGTTTGAAAAAGCCCGGGTTAAAACCGGTCTCGCTGAACATAGCGGACAATGAGGACTACTGAGACCTCAAGAACAATGGCAATGGGTTTTTGATCCTACTGCACGTATTGGCTTTGTGGGAGCCTAGGCAGATTGGATGCTCACCTTACTAGACCTGGATGGAGGAGGGTGGTCCTTGGACTTCCCACAGGGCAAAGAACCCTGATTGCTCTTTGGGCTGACGAGGGAGGGGGACTTGATTGGGGGAGGGGGAGGGAAAGGGGAGGCGGAGGTGGGGAAGAGACAGAAATCTTTAATAAATTAAAAAAATTATAGAGGATAAAAGGGAAAAAAATAAAAAAAGATCGAATTAAGCTTCTTTCTTTTCTTTGGTCTGAATTATATCGATACACCTGAGCTATCTGAATTAAACTATACCTACACTGATTCTTCTTTAAGAAAGGGAACTTACCTAAAACAATAAAACTATGAAGTTGCTAACCTGAATATTTCTTATTAGATTATGGATACATCCAGTGAAGTGATGGGCAGAGTGTCATGGTAACATTTAACACATTTAGCCACTACTAATATAAGTTAATGACAACCCTCTCCAAGTAAACACTGAAAGTAGCTAAGCTTATAACATAGTATCTTGAAAGTATTTGCAATTCATTAGTTTGCATTTTTCCACACTGTCAAATTACTATCAAAAATAAATTTTCTAAACTAGTATTTACTGATCTCTAGAAAATATAAGGTATCTTGTTTATCTGACACTCCAGTACTTTGATATAAAACTATCTCTTTGTTTTTATTATTATTATTTTTTTTTCAAGATAGGGATTATCTGTGCAGCACTGACTGTCCTGGAACTCACACTATAGACCAGGACGGCCTGAAACTCATTTACTCTTCCTCCAAAGTTCTTGGATTAAAGGTGTATACCACCATTGCCCATAAAACTATTTATAAATAAAATTTTCTGGGGTTTTTAGCCTATTAAAAATTGGATAACTGATTATTAACATTGATGAAACTTATTCCATAAACAATTTTATCCTTAAAAGGATTTTTTTGTATAACACAGTATGGAGTCTACTTGAAATCATAGATTTTATTATTTGTAAGAATAAATTAGAGAGGATACAGTGTAGCCCATCAATATTATAAGGAATTCAAGACTAATGGATACACAGTATAAAGTTAGACAAAAAGTAATAGACAGTATGATTGACTCCAATCAGTCTAGCAAAAATATTATAGAGGATATTAGTAATAATGACAAGTCAGATAGAATCTCTCTGTAAATAACAGGAAAAGGGAGGTGCTAATTTTTATTTATGAAGGTTTAGAAGCCAGACATGGCAATGCAACCTATAGGCCCAGGTCTTAGGGGAGGAGATGCAAGAACAGGAGTTCAAGGACATCTTTTGCTTTTCAGTGAATTCTTTGCTAGCTTTGGGATCATGTGTAATCAGCCTATCCATTAAGAATATAGTGAACCAATATGATGAGTACTTCAGGAAAACAAACAACTGGGCTGTAGTTGCAAAGAGAAAGCAATTTAACAAATGAAAATGCACAAAATAAGTATATAAAACATCAATGTTTGTCAGTTTACTACCAATTAATATTCTTTGTTGAAATAAGAAGCGGCGGGGCTGCGTCCCCAACACCCCAGCCGCTTGGCTAGCTCACGCCCGAAATAACAACACACAAACTATTCATTTAAAGAACTGCTTGGCCCATGAACTCTAGCCCTTACAGGCTAATTCTCGCACCTGGACTAGCCCATTTCTAATGATGTGTGTAAGTACCCCAAGGTGCGCTTACCGGGAAGATTCTAGCCTACATCCATCTTCATCGCGTGTGCCTCAGAGAGCAGAGCTATCGCGTCTACCCGGGAGAGCTGAGCATGGCGTCTCTGCTCCAGCAGAGCTGTCGGGTCTCTCCGGGAGCAGAGCAGAGTCTGACCGCACTTCCTCTTCCGCCCAGCATCCTATCCTGTTTATTCAGCCCACCTATCTGTTAACCTATCAGGGCCAGCAGTTTCTTTATTGCTCAGCCAATGAAATCAACAGATTGATATGACACTCCCACATCAATTCTTAAGATAAAACAATAGAGAATTACTCTCTCACAGTGATAATAATTTTTTTTGTGTGAACAGAATAAACTCAGCCCTTGCTTTCATTATTAAAGTAGAACACACTTTTTTCATGCCTGGGAAGTCTTAGCAAAAGAAATGTTTAATAATCTTATCCTTAGATCTATGACTTTAAGTTTTACAAGTATGTTTCAGTTACATAAAATTTAAAGAGGAAAGTAACAAACAATAATGCTTTGTGAAATCAATTCTGTTACATGAAAATAAAATAATGCATAATAATTGAAATATTATTCAAGAAATATGATAGAATAGAAAAAGTTATATTGAAAAAGCTAATAAAAAGTAGATCTTAATAAATGGCACAGTGTCTTTCAACATTTATTTTAAAATGCTTTAGAGCTCAGTGTAAAACTACATAGGATTCTGATAGACCCATTAAAAATTAACAGGTAATATGGAATTATAGACCATTTCTACATATTCATTTTGCTCTTGTATATTTTCTATGATAAATAAATACGCTTTAATCACTTTAAGTGCTATTTCAGAGAAGCAAAAGGATAAATGCAAGAGCAGCTAAGGTAAAATAGCATCAGGAGTTGTCTGGGAATTGGATGGAGTGTGAAGGAGGCTGTTGGGAAGCAAGTGATTTTCTTGGTCACAGAGCAAAGAAGGTTCTGGATGTTTCACACCATAGGAAAAGTTACTTTCTTGTGTGATGTGATCATGGGAATAACAATTTTTGTTACCTAAGAAATTAACACTGTTAGTTGTTTGTTAGAAAAGCCTCAATTGCCTTCCTGCTATTGAATTATATGATTAAATTAAATTAAAGCTCACGAGAATGAGAAATGCTTTAACTTTAAACACACATTCAGAATTTTCACATTTACTCAAGTAAATTGTGGCTTAAAATGAGTCTCATTTTCATTGGCATATCTATTCCTTTAGTAATAACAACCCGGGTTTCCAAGTTCAGCGATGTGTCTGTTTTATAATTCTAAAAAGTAATATTGATGGAAAGTCAGTCATCACATCTGCAGACAGTGACATTTAGTAACCTATGACCTCGAATTTTGTGTTGGTCCTATAACATTATTAGAGGAAGAACTGAGCAAAGAAATAAATTATAGTTGCATATATTATATATTAAATAAATTAATATATGTGTAGCAAAGCTATTGTGTGGTTGAATGCCAACAAAAAATTGAGATAGGAAGAATGGATCTCTCCACCTAATAAAAGAGGGTCCCTAACTGGTTGGGTTTGTCTTTTGAACTTCCAAAGAATCTCCTGAAAAGCTTAAGTTGGTAGCACTAAGTTAGAGTGTAGTTTCATTTAAATTTATTTCTCAAAAGGAAGTGGGGCTTGCTTTTTTTAAAACCTGCTACAAAATGCTATAAATGAAAATATTCATGAAAATTCACATATACTTAAAATTATAGAAGTTGTCTTTGTGAAAGCTGAATGAGATGTATAATCTGTAAATATTAGTGTGTTGAAAGATTTTCTGGCCTATTCAGTTTACACTTTGCAGGTTCAAAGCTGTGTGTTAGGTATTCATGTCTGAATATAGGAGGAAAGAGAAGAGAGAAGAATGTTTTCTTCTGATCTCCAGATGGAAATGGTTTGTTTATGCTAAATATGTGGGATAATTATAGCCTCTCTAAATAACAGTTGCTACTTTAAAACATTTAATTTTTGTACTAAACAGATTTCATCTTGACAGACATGACAGATGAAGTAGTAAAACACTGAAAAAATAAAATTTGTAAGTATAAACTAACAATGAAATGCTAAAAGCTTGTTCATGAAGACTTCAAGCTTGTTCACTAGTTTTGCATATTCTATCATTTTTATTTTATTGTTTATTCTTTTTACACTAAGAGTAATCATTATCTCTAACACCAGTTACCAGTTTATTATGTAACATACATAGGTTCATTGAAAATTTCCAGAAATACTTATCTACTTATTACTAAGTTCTTTCTTCACGTGCTGTCATATTAAAAAAAATTGAAGTTATTTTTCTATGCATTTTCCAATATAATAGAAAGAGTGAGAAAATAATGAAGCAATACCATTACAGGTTATGATATTTTCTGAAAATAAATGGTAGAACCTTACCATAACAAAATTAATCAGAGAATTTCTTTTTGGGTAATGTTGAACAAAATGAGAACTGGATATTAGTCCTGTGCACAACTGCTAGAGAGGCGGGGTTTAGCTGCATGACCCCAAACATTAATTTTGTAATTTGTCATGTTCTTCAACTAGAAAACAGGGATGCTAGAGAGCTTACCCCATATAAATGTCAGAAAAATGAATATTGATGTAGAAATACCAAAATATTACCACAAACACATTACTTGTTCAAAAAATATTGATCATCTTTCAAAAACAAATTTTCTGAGCTGTACAAAAATCAGTTAAAACCAGAAAAACCTAGTGAAAGAAATAATGATTAATTACATTTATATACCATTTATTCTTATCAGGCATTTAAAAATGTAGCATGTACAAAATATAAGATTTGAAGAATTATAGATGCTGTGAGTGAGAGGTGAAAAGTAGCTTCTCTTCACGAATATGGCATATGATGGGTTGTCTGTGCTCCAGTGGATGTCTGTCTTCCCATGCAAATAGAAGTGACACTAGATGGACTTATGGGTTATAGAAATAATAAAGGGAGAACATAAAAATTACTAACATTGTAATTTCAAAAACATCAGAATAATAAATGGTCGTATCTTGAATCTTAGAGAATTTATATTTTTAATTATTATTTATCTATAATTAAAACAAAAGCCAAAGATGGATAGATAAATGTTATAAAAATCAGCAACACTTATTTGAATGGTTTCTTGGTCAATTTACAAAATTGAGTAAGTTTCCATACTTTTATCTGAGTTGTTTGAGTACAAGGAACCCAAAGTTACCCAGGAATAATGACTATATACCACCACACAGGGAAAAGGGATATTTAGACATGATGATAAGATAGATCCCTGAATATCCTGGAAACCAAAGTCATGGCTCTCTTTTGTTATCTTTAAGAGTAGGATGTAAAGAATCAAGAGAGTGTTTATGCATGTCTAGCCTTGGTCTACTTACCCATGGACCTTTCCCATAGTTATTAATTTTGTACTTAAGTGTAGAACTGTAACGAATATACCATATCCTTATCACAACCTTTATATATGTTTTCTATGTTCAAGTATAGCAGATATAGAAATAGACCAACTAAGCTACATAGTTCAAGGGTCCAGAACTAGATGCAAATTATAAACAGAACAATATTTCAATATGAAGCAATGGAAATTACCGTGCTATCATTAAAGACAAAACTGTGCAATTAGATTTGAGAGAAGTATGGACATCGAATCACTGCTCTAACTGCTATTCCAGATCAGATATTTTTGTTACTTTGACCTTGCATATATGGGATGTAGCCACTGAAAACTCACGAACCGTTTCTGTCCATCCTATTGTGAAGGTAAATAAAAACACTATGCATTCATTCATAAAGGAGTATTATTTCGAGTTTAGCTTCTAGCTTTATTGTCCCTTCTGTTTCTAACTTAATAAAAAGAGGATTCTGTGTTATCTGGACGTTATGTATACAACTACACTGACTCACAATATTGGTGCTGTATTAAACAGAATAACCAAAGAATTAACTATACTGAAGGCATAGACAAGGCACACATGCATATGATACACAAGAAAAAGAAATGTAAAAATTGAGAGACTGCATATCACTTTGTTACAGGATGTCAGCTATACATCCTAAAATCTTTTAGTGTAAAATAACATTTTTCATTACATCAAGGATGATATGTAACTTATGGTATATTCCATACTATGAATACTGATCTAATCTATTGTTTATGTGAAAGATACTTATCTTCACATAGGGGTACAAGAATATGCTCTATCATAGATTGAGGTTCTGCCGTCTAGAAGTTCTTGCACTATTAGAGTCTCACCAAGGCCTCAAATTTCGGTGTGAATTTTATGAAATAAATACCTCAAAGAATTTGGAGCTACTGGAATAGGAATGCAGTTTAAGTCTCTTTTGTGTTCACTAGCGCATCTGCCGTGAAAAAAAGTAGAAACCCAGGGAAAATGAGGCTAAAGCTGGCTCCTGTAATTAGCTTCCCTAGGGCGAAGAGAATGAGCATAAGGAGAGCGCTCTGATAGCAAAGGAGGCTGTGCGTGGGCCCAGGACTTAAGGTTTACAAGAACCAATGTAGATAAAATTATCACCACTCATGATGTCCAGCCAAGTCATTACCAATGCTGACTGATAGCATAATATCATCTTTCTGAAAAAAAAAAACCCAACAACATTTTTGTATCAAACTGGTGATATTTTATAGCTACTTACCACTCAAACTGCCAGCAATTTTTCTTGACCATGGCTCATCACCTCCACAGATATGACTTTTTCTTGATAGATGGCATCCCCCTGATTAGATTATGTTATGCTTGGCCTACCAGGTCCGATGGAGCACCATAAGCCTGACCAAAATTACACTGTTGTAGAGATAAATGAAAGTTATTTAGCAATAAGAGTATGGTATGAAATGTATTGCCTTATCATATAATGTATGAAAAACTTTTGACTGGAGACAGTGACAGAACAATTTTCTTAAGGGTAACAGTTTGGAATTGACCTCTGATGAACCACGAATATATAATATATCACTATATACATTAATATATTTTATTTATTTATTTATTTATTTATTTTGTATACAATATTCTGTCTGTATGCCTGAAGGCCAGAAGAGGGCGCCAGACCTCATTACAGATGGTTGTGAGCCACCATGTGGTTGCTGGGAACTGAACTCAGGATCTTTGGAAGAGCAGGCAATGCTCTAAACCACTGAGCCATCTCTCCAGCCCCTATACATTAATATATTAATATACTATTATATTATATGATAGATTAATATATAATCTAGTAATGTTTACATGTTTAACTACCTACATACAATGTACTAATTCACAAAATGCTACAAAATTGCTTAATATTAGTAATATTAAAATTTACACAAAATTAAGATGTGGCAATATTAAATTCTTATACTTAAATTTTTTATGACTTTAAAAATATAAATTATTTACGTTAACCTTACTTCACTCTTCTATACTAACAAATCTATTTTTATGAATTTATTTATTTTGCATCTTGGCTGCAGTTTTCCCTTCTTCCTCTTCTTCCAGTTCCTCCCCCTGAATTCTCATTGCTCCCTCCCCAAACCATTTCTCCTCCTTTTCTGCTTAGGAAAGGGCAGGTCTCCTCTGAGTTTTGGGGCAGAAGGCAGTATCTTACTTGGAGTTCCTAGGACCACTCTGGGCTCCCTTAAGACTACTATGGCTGTAGGCCCTAGTATGAAGCCCAAGAAGGGTGCAGGTGCAGTCAGCTGCTATTGGCTGGTTTTTAGAAATGCTAGCTGGTGGTAGAAGGTGTCTTACCTGGGATTCCTAAATCCTGACTGGCCTCTGGTAAAGCTGAAAACTTCTTCCAAAGTAGTAGGCCAGGATATGGATTCCAAGGGGTAGGGGTGAAGTCTGTGCTTCTTGGACAGGCTTAAAGGGTTTTAGACAGCAGTGGGTGATTTCTTCCCTGGGGTCCATACGACCACTGTTGCCTTCAATAAAACTGCTGGACTGTGTGCCCTAGTGTGGAGCCAAGGGAAGGAGATCACCAAATCCACTTTCAATTTTTTTATGTATGTCTGTAGTGTAGATACATGTATACAAGTCCATTTTATATTCCTTTACAAAGTATTAATTGAAAATCTATTATTATTAATCAATGAGCACACATGCCACAGAATATGATGAAGATCAGTGCATATTATTGTAAAGTAGATTTTTTTTCTTTTTCCGCCTTTCTCAGTAGAAAGGGATTGAACTGGTGTTATTAGGCTTGTGCTGCTGGCACCTACATCTATTAAGTCTTATGCTGAACTTACAAATTAATTTTTAGGACTTTTGATCATATTTTAGAATTTCGTTCAACTGAAAGGCTCTTAATATTTCATACTGTTCTTATATGGTCTTTCTTCTTACAACCATTTCTTTGGTTTTGTTTTTCAAAATGACTGTAAAATATCTCTAATAGTTGTGGAAATAGTACAAATATGAATTAACCTTGACTTGTAGAGCATTATATGTGAGTATATTTGGGAAATGTCAGTGGTGAATCTACTCCTTTAGAAAAACACATGATGGGACACAATAAAAAGGTGAGATTTCTTCTTTCCCACCTCTGAAAGTGAAGAATCTGCTGTCAGTGCACAGGTCCCAGAAGTGTTAATAACTTTAAGCCATGGTTTTCAGTTATGTAACAGTAAAACCACACACTCTCATCCACGTTAAAACTCGAAGAATTTATCTCAGGCCCAATGAAAACCTACAGTGGGAAAAAGGCTTCTGGCTTGTGTCATTTTTTTCTATCTACTCTACCTAGTAGCTGTTGCTCAGTGCTTTGGCTTGCAGAATGGAAATCAAGGAAAGAAAAGACACTGAAAATGTTTTACATAACTTAAAGCCTTCAATCTTGCCTGAGTGGTTAGCAGTTGGCTGATTATAATTGGCATTTGAAGGTAGGATGTTGTATAACACAAACCCAAAC
This sequence comes from Alexandromys fortis, assembly GCF_014885135.2. NCBI lineage: Eukaryota > Metazoa > Chordata > Mammalia > Rodentia > Cricetidae > Alexandromys > Alexandromys fortis. The sequence continues at coordinate 128,885 of NW_026067890.1, forward strand.
GACCTGACACTGACTTTAGTACTTATGCTGAAATGGAGGGTCAGCTAGGCCATTATGAAACTTGGAACAATAGTAAGGAAATTGCTGTGGGAAGCTAGAGAAAGGACACTTTGTGCTGTGACATGGAAAACAAAGACACCATCGTGAAGCATATAGAGACACAATATAGGTAAATCCATCATCGTACAGAATGAGATACAACATAGATAAATCCACAGTGTCTTTTACTCTCATATTTCAATGAACATATATAACATTAGAAGTGTGAATTCCAGGTTTGCACCCCCACTCATACCAACCAAACTGTCAGTAAACATTAAGTAGGTGTCCCACAATTAAACTCACTTCAAGCACTAACTTAAGATAACATCAGTCTCCACGGGCTGAGGGCATGATTCCTCAAAACTCAGCTCTTCCATTTCATAATCAATTACAAACTGAACTTTATGAGTAATTCTTCATACTAATTGACCATTAATCACACGTTCCCTCAACTCCTTTGAGTTCAATAAATTTTTCCGAGTGACCCCTATAACTTAATTTATTTCTATTCATACATGATAAATGGTATTATAATAGGTAATGACGGACAGAAGAGTGGTTGTACTAGTCGTTGGCTTCCTTCTTTCTTTTGTCTTTTTTTTTTTGATATCTTAACAAAAGCTGCAGTTTTATGGAAGACACAACCCCAGCTGGAGAACTGCCTCCATCAGATGGGCCTGTGGGCAAATCTAATTGGGACATTTTCTAGACTAATGATTGAAGTAGCAGAGTCCAGCCCACTGTGGATGGTACCATACCTTGGCAGGTAGTCTTTGAGTAGCCAAAAAATCAAACTGAGGGAGCCATGAGAACAAACTAGTAAGCAGTATTCCACCACACCTCTGCTCCAGTTCTTGCCTCCACGTTCCTGCTTTGAGGTCCTGCTCTGACTTCCCTCAATGGTAGATTTTGATGAAGTAAATGTAAGAAGTAAACACTTTCCTCTTCCAGTTACTTTTTTTTTTTAATCAGTGTTTTAACCCAGCTACAGAAAGCAAAGTAGGACAGTTGTATAACTATATAGGGGAAAGGCTGTGGAGTTCCTGTCTTCTGTTTCAACTTGCATTCATGAAAAGATGACATTTAAAGTAAATGACATTAGAAAAATAAAAGAAAGAATATATTCAATATTATGTTCACATCACTTTGGGACAAAAAGCATTTATCTCTGTTCTTAGAAAATTCTTCTGGAAACTAGTGACATTTTACGACATGCTTTATTTTACATAACCTCTTTTTATATTCTGTTTAGTGTGTTTTTGTTGTTGTTATTGTTAATTTGAGACAAACTGGGCCACCTGGAACAGGGAGCCTCAGCTAAGAACACTCTTCTATCAGATTGTCTTGTAGGCAAGCTTCCATTTTCTTGATTCCACTTCCATTAATGATTGATTTGAGAGAGCCAAGTCCACCTTGGGTGGGGCCATCCCTGAGCAGATATAAGAATGATAGGTGAGTGAAAAAAGCAAACCAATAAACAGCATTCCTCTAAAGTTTCTGCTTCAGTTTCTGCCTCCAAGTTCCTGCCCTGACTTCCTTCATCACTGATTGTGACCCACAAGACAAATAAACCCTTTGCTACTCAAAGTCAGTTTTGGTCCGTGTTTCATCACAGCAACCAAGAAACCTAACAAGAACATTTTTCAACTAAACAACAGAATGTATAAGCACACCATCTTAAAAAAATAGAACTGTTTATTTAGATGAAAGTCTGCGTGAAAAAAAGATTCTTAAAAGAGTCATGAAAATATAGTTTTTGCCCTTTGAGACAGTGAGTTGTTATGGAGCTGTGGTTGGTCTCAAACTTGTGTAGATCCAGATTTAGTTTTCCAATTCTGGGTCATAGGATATGTTCCATAATATCCTGCTTTCCACACATTTTGGAAAATATTGTCAACGAATATGCCACTTCTTGATCCATCACACAAATACAGGTGAAAATGAAAAGAAGCCATTAAGATGTCCCAACTGAGCTTCAGATAAACATAATTCTTATGGAAGAAGCATATTCAGAGGGCTTATAACCATAATCTAAGAAGCCGTACTACAAGTTATAAATAGAAAAATATCATAGAAATGCCACCGAATGGCATCACAGGATTAAGAGGAAAACTCTTCCTAGCTTCTAGGGGAAAACAGTCAGCATGGTTGAACTTTGTTAACTTCTACAAATTAATAATTTCTTTGTTTGAATGGAAGTGTCTTGAGAAGAGCAGGTAGCTGTTTTGTAAGTACATACATTTCTGAACAAACAGGAGGAGCTCATACATTTCAAACCCATCTGTATATATTGTTCTCTAATCTTAATATAGTATTTTGAATAGATGACACAGTTGAAGAGGTTTTAAAGGAAGGAAGGACTCAGAGCAGAAAAGTCTGTATGGGAAGTCAGAGGGATTGCTAAGTTAAATCACTTCCAAAAAGGGCTACTGCCGATTCCTCTCACAATAGCATCCATACATTGCTATTCTCCTTCCAGTGATGCAGGGCTTATATTATTATTGGTCTTTAGCTGAAGGATGCAACAGAGATGACATTGCAGCACATGTAAGCCTGCCTCTGAGATGCCTAAAGCTTTCGTATATTCTCTTATAGCCCTGAAATAACGCTTCAGATGCCTGGCTATGTAGAAGGGTTCCAGTCAGAATTCAACATTTCTACCACCTCAAGTAGGATACTAGATAGGAATAAATCCATCTTCTATATTTCAGCACTTGCCTAGTTAGTCCCTCTTCCTCCTGGTTTGTGAGTGGCCCAGGCAGATTTTTCAGTCCCTTCAGGGCTGTCTAACAGAGCCCAACAGACTTACAGAATCATGAGAATTTTACTTATATTGTTGAAGTCCTTAATTTTAAGTTGGCTTGTTTTGTTTCTTAAATAATTGATGCAGGATGTTAATAATGGTTCAATTATACTTGAGAACAACGGAATTCTCTCACCTGTAATTTCTTTATAAAAGGGGTCATACTTATCTAGTAGACTGCCAATGGACACCCTACTTGGCTTTTATATTTTAGAGTGCATTCTCAGTCAACTTCATCAAATACCCCCTTCCAACAGAAATCCCCCAAGTTCATTTGGAGACAAACTATTCAACAACTAAGTACTTTTCCGTAAAGTGGGGGATGAGTTCTTAGAAAATATGCCATTGAGCAGCATTTCCTAAGTGCCTTCCGGGCTTCTCCTCTTTCAGCACTTATTTGCATGTGCTGTTGCCAGTGTCTTATTTCCTGAGCCCACATCTTCTCTTCTCATCTATTTCTTCTACTGTGCCCTAGCATTTTCCCTGGAGAGTTGCAATTTTCTCTTATGCTGATTGCTTTTCTTGAAAAATACCCTTTTATCTTTGTCTTAACCACTAAGATTGTGAGACATACAATCCTCTCCCAATTCAAGACACAGGAGAATGTCTTAGTAATACATCTGGAATGAAAATCAGAGATACCCATATGTTAATACTATATAGAGTAAGGATTAAGAAATATCCTTGTGTATGTCTTTGAGAACTCAGAGCTCAGGTATAGTAGAAAATGAATCAGGTTCAAAAAAAATTTTTTCTATTTGGCAGTCAGAAACTAAACACACATTCTATACATTCATTCCAACCCCTGAATGTCTATTGGCAAATTTTTAAATTATATTTACTTCATATTGGAAATTCCTATTTAACTCTTATAAATATGTCTATGCATGTGTGATTGTATTATTAAAATATTTCTGATCATTAAATTGTACTTCTTATACTTCCAAATATAGTTCCATTTAAGACGATGCTAGTAAATAAACATGTGTCTTGTAAATTTACTTCCAACTGTGATTTCATACATAAAATAATTGTTTCCTGGCAGTTAATTAATTCATTACTGAATTTTCCTTCCTTGAATATAAGTAAAAATGCAGGATTTAGGCCAATTCGAACATTTATTGAGTTGCTCTTTGTGCATACAGCATACTACTTAGATATTTCATGCCACTTGTTAGACATACTGTATGAACACAGATCAACACCTTTTATTTGTATCTCAAATGGTTGTGATCTTAATAGGAATCCTCTGATATTTTCTTACTTTCATTCTTAACCATATATTGAAATTTCACAGACATTCAGTTTCAATATGTTGAATGTGTAGGCAAAGACTGCTCATTTATTTCTCAGCCAACCAGACCTGAAATAATCACACAGAAACTATATTATTTACAACACTGCTTGGCCAATAGTTTAGGCATATTTTTACCTAACTCTTACATCTTAAATTAATGCATATTTTTTTCTGTGTTAGCCATGTGGCTTGGTACCTTTTATCAGTGAGGCATTCTCATCTCACTTCCTCTGCATCTGGGTTATGACTGTAGACTAAGCCTTTCCTCTTCCCAGATTTCTCCTATTCTGGTTGCCCTGCCTATACTTCCTGCCTGGCCAATAAGTGTTTAAACCAAGACAAGTGATAAATTTTTACAGGGTACAAGATCATTGTCCCACAGGACTTCCCATTCCCCCTTTCTTTCCTTTTCAAAACAAGAACTCTAAATCTAATCTCCTTTGTTTAGCTTTTTCCCTGACCATTATCCATAACAACTTGTAACCAATTCTCTAAACAAAGACAAACATTCATAATTTCTTTTTTGGCAATGTGGGCATAGTTTTCTAGGCTATTTCCTACTGACTGGAGTCGCTGATAATTTTATGGGGACATAAAGAAAATTTAAGTTTATGGTCAAGTCCTGACTGGAATATTCTGTGAGGCTTGATCATCTCCACCAGCAGTCTTTAGGCTGTTCTGGATGTAGAACTCAAAGAAAATTCCAACAGAGGCCCTCTGAAACATTGGATCATATGGGCCTCACACTTCTATCCAAGATTTTTCAGGGATATTCCTTAATCAAACATTATTTTTCTTAACTTCAAATGAATCGATGGCCTCTCATTTCCTGAGGAAACAAAAGCAAAACCTCTTCTCCTAAGTAATATATCTTTTCACTTAAATTTGAAGTGAAGGCATTTTCAAAATACATATGTTGGAGACAGGAGTACTGCAACTAACCATGCACTTTGGGAATCTTTCCAACCTAGAAGAAAAATTACAGCTCAACTACAAAACAATAATTTTTCAAATGAGGACAATGAAGACAGTTTGACACTGCATTGATCAAAGCTTAATGAAGCAAAAATGTAACTAACTCAGTACATAAGTAACCTGAAAAATCAGTTCTGCCTATAAGGATCCCATCAAATTCCGTTATTCTTCTCATAGTCTTGAGAATTCTGTGCTGCTCGGCAGTGGTGGCGCACACCTTTAGAGGCAGGTGGATCTCTATGAGTTTGAGGCCAGCCTCATCTACAGAGGGAGTTCTAAAACAGCCAGGACTGTTTCACAGAGAATCCCTGTCTTAGGAAAAAGAGAAAAGAATCCTGTGTAATTTGTGTTTATGCTCACATGAACACAACCAATACTCACTACTACCCACATTGTCCACATTCCTCTTTGTAACTTGTATTCATGTGGTATATGGGAGGTCCTTCTGTCTATGTGTTGCTTTTATTGGTTAATGAATAAAGAAACTGCTTTGGACCTATAGCAGGACAGAACTTAGGTAGGTGGGCAAGACAGAACTGAATGCTGGGAGGAAGAAGGCAGAGTCAGAGAAGCAACGGAGTCGCTGCCAGAGTCAGACATGCTGAAACTTTGCTGGTAGGCCACAACCTCATGGTGATTCATAGCTTAATGGAGATGGGTTAAATTAAGATGTAAGAGTTAGCCAATACAGTGGGAGAGACAACTGGAATCTGGGGGCTTCTCTGGGATAAACTAGAAACAGAGTAAAAGAAACTTTGAGACATCTAGAGGATGACCCTAGCTCAGACACCTAGCAATGGAGAGTTACGGAGCCTGAACCAACCATTTCCGCTAACCAGACAAAATTTCCCATAAAGGGATTAGGATGCCAACCCAGCTACAAACTCTTAGATCTAAAATTTATGTGGTCTACAAGATGTGGTAGGGTGAAGATGGAGCAGAAATTGTTGCTGTGACCAATTAATGACTGGCCCAGCTGGAGACTCATACCCTGAGAGGGAGCTCACCCCTTAGGGTCAAGACTCATGGGCCAGATACCACAGAGACCTAGGATAGAAGCAAACATGAATAGAAAAAAAAAGTCAATGAAATTATTCTCGATTCCTAATGGTATTATGCTATTCTTATAGACTGGGGCCTAGCCCAAACATCCTCCGAAAGTCTTCACCCAGAAACTGATAGAAACTGATGAAGACACCCACAGCCAAACATTGGGCAGAGTTCAGAGAATCCAATGGAATTGTCAGATTATGGACTATAGGAGCCAAAAGGGGTAAGGGAAACCACAAGAAAAATCTACAGAACCAACTAACCTGGGCTCATAGGGGCTTACAGAGTTTGAACCGACAACTGGGAGCCTGCATGGGACTGACCTAGGTAAGCCCTCCTGAGTATATTACAGTTGTGTAGCTCGATTCTCTTGTGGGACTTCATATGGTGGGAACAGAAACAATCTCTGACTCTGTTGTCTGCTTTTGAAACCCATTCCTCCTACTGAGTTGCCTTATGTAGCCTTAATGGAAGAGGAGGGGCCTAGTTTCACTACAAGTTGATATACATTGACTAGCTGATATCCATAGAAGGTCCGCCTGTTTCTGAAGAGAAACAGTGGAGGAGAAGTGGTTGGAGGATATAGAGGAGAGATGAGAGCAGGATTTGGGAACACAGGAAGGAGGGCACTCTTTGGTTGGAATGTAAAAACAACAAGATAAACAACAGCAACAACAAGACAAAATAGTTTTTAAATATGTTACCAAATCTACCTTCAATTTTAGTTTCTTAGCTGAGTTTATACTACTTATAATTTTTAGAATGCCTTTAGTTTCATGAAATAGTACCATATCAGTTTTTCTTAGAAAATATTAAATAAAAGCTAATGTCAGTGTTTTTTTTTATTCTATAGGCTCATATGAAATCAGTTTATAATCCTTTAAAAGAGTGAAAACAGAAGAAATGTTCTCAGAATAAAATTTACTTATCATTGATTTTTTTAAAACATGGTGGGATTCTTATTTACTAGAAATGTACACAAGATATATTGATTGATTGATTGATTTGTGTAGATGTTCGTCTGAATGTATATCTAGGCATGTGTCTGCTGTGGTACATGTTGGGAGATCAACGAAAAATTTATAGAAACCAATTCTCTCCTGCCAAGAAGGTGCTAAGGATCACATGTAGATTGTCAGACATGGTACCAGCCATCATCACCTCCTGTTCTATCGCACTCGTTCCAAAAGGTAAGTGTTCAAGAAGAGTCGGGAATAATATTGAATCTGTCAATGGTTCTGACATTATCTCCACTATCTTATTATAAGATTCATAGTACTAAAATTCTCACTTACTTTAATATGTAATATGTAAGACATAAAATGTATTCTAAAATTGCATCTTTTAAAAAGAAAAAATTAAGAACAAGAACCGAATTGTGCAAATTCAAATAGGTTTCATATATTCCATCTGTTTCTTTATTCCTAATTTGAACTTTGGATGTCCCAGATCTTATCCTTAAAAATAAAATCACTTAAGTTTCCACATTCTTACCTCATGAGCATGTTATGAAGACAAAGGAAATCATTAAGTATTTTAAATAAAAATAATGTCCTTATAATAACAAATGCATTCCACTTTGATAAAAGAAATCTTTCTGAATAAATGTTACTTGCAAAATTTATGTTTATATTTGGTTCCCAGTCTTTGCAGATTAGATCGTAAAAATTTTTAAATAGTGTCTATTGTTTGGCTATCATTTGGATATTAAATAATTCGACCATACTGGAACTGGCAGAAAATACAATATTGGGAGAACTCTTAAGTACCAAGGAGCTGTAAAACAAATTAACTTGAAGTTATTCAATACAGATGTTTTAAGAATCAGAATGATTTCCATTTTTAACCATATTTACCTATCTTAAATCTATGTGGCACTGGTTGGGAAACATAAAAGAAGGGCACATAAAAGTAATAGATTCATTGGATATGATTCACAAACATTCAGATTTCCTGAAGCTGGAGTTACAGGTGGCTGTGACCAGCTCAGAATGGTGTTGAGAACAGAACTTGGGTCCTCTGGAAAAGCATCCATCCCATCAGCCCCACTAAAGGGGCTTAAGTAATAAAAAGTATTAAGGAGTGAAACATAAAAGCACATAACTATACTCTTTGTGGTTTTGGAGTTCACTTATCTTTGATTTTTACCTTAGGCCCTTTTAGACAGTGTGAACCTGCATTTTCTCTCAATTGGCTTCTTCAGTGTTCCAAAAGCAGAAAACTGTTTATCTGAAAACTGTTAGAAATTGACCTGAATTTGAGCTCCTCTGAAGTTTTGTAAATGATTTCATCGTACAGTTACAAACACAATACTCGGTTGTCATTGCGAGTTCTTGTGGACTTGGTTATGTTATGGAAGCAAACATGTCTGGTCCCTCTCAGTTCCCACTTTGATCAAGACAATCACCCATCTGTGAGGTAAGAGGAACTAACTGAACTTTTAAAAAGACTAATTTCTTCCACTCATGTAATAGGAAAACTGTAAAGTGAATGTCAAACTGCTTTTTCAGTCTTTCCTCAAAATAATTGACCTGAAGTTCAGAAAAGAACACGAAAGGCAAACAATGAAACTTTGTAAAAGAAAGACTCCATTAAATACACGTTTATTAAATATTTCTGGCCAGTTCGAGTCTTCTCTTAGAAATTAGTATGTCAAAATATGGTAAAAACACAATTTGTTTTGGTCTGGATATGTGTATATGTATATGTGCATCTATTCATCTATTGAAGCTGGAAGTTGAGTGGATGTAGTTCGGGGATACAGCCCTTTGTACCATGTGCAAGGTGACTGGTTCTATTTCCAGCACTGCAAGAAGGAAACGGAAAAGGTTAAAAGATGAATATGAGCAAAGAAGACTGTATATGACCTATTTTAAAAGATGACATAATTTTTATAACAGTTCCTTCTTTCCCTTGATTCTGCCTATAACAATTTAAGGATTATTGAACCGCTCTTTTACTTATGATTCTGTATGCCTTAGTGACACCAAGCTTGGATAATGTATCTGTGGTGTCTGAGTGGTTATTGAGGTCTCAGTACTTGGAACATTGTCTCGGAAACAGGAACTCTGTGAATGCTAAAATTTATGATGATATATTAAGGAGGGGCTGTGGGTTTTCCATGGATTCTGAAGATTGTCTAGCACATTCTAATCTTTATCTGCCTTCCCAATCTATAACAAAAATTGCTGTTTTAGTCCTCTTGTATGGCAATATGGAAATGGTTAATTTAAAGTATTGTTACACAGAAAGGGATTAGTCTTCATCTGATTTTACATCGTTTTATGAGACTTTCACATCAAAACTTATTCTTCAAAGTTGACAACATGCCTTCAACATTGTTTTTCATGTGACAAAATGGAAGTATATTACTAACTATGCTTCCAACCTAAGAACTTGCATCAATGAAACTGTCACATTTTATTACATTTTGAATCTATGTATAAACAATTAACAATGGCAGGCTGAAAGGTCACCCAGGAAATAGCTCTACTGGAAGTTCCCCAGCGTGAAGCTGAAGCCCACTTGGATGGATGGCTCTCTTTGGTTTCTGCCTTTTGATGCTTTTATCCTCGTTCATTGAGTTCATCTGAAAGTCCATGGACAGGTTTCTGGGAGACTCAACATCTGGCAGTCAGCTACAGGCTAGAGAAGTTAGACATAATTATACCTCATTGTGACTCCAGAATGTTTCCTTCAAGAGACATAAATTCAGACCTAGGTTATGCCTAGCTGGGCAACGGCCAGAGGAATTCAGACCACAGGGTACAGATGCATAAGACAGCAATAACTCTATTCACTAAAGATGTTTTGCCTGAAAGAACCCTTTTACAAGCTGTGAGGTCTGAGATGCGAGCAGAAGGCAGTGGCTGAATCATTCTCACCTAGAACAGCACCAGGCTATGGAATTCTCAGTGCACCAGACAGTGAGGGGAAAACAGATTAGAGCACTAGACATGTTGCTGGGAGCTCTTTAACTGGTCAGCTCACAGGCAAGAATTCCTAAACTAAAATGTACTCATTTCATTGTTTTATGTTTAAGTGAAGACTTAGAAAACGACAAAGAGAATTGGGTAGAAAAGACAAGTTTTAAAAATTTGGAAACCACAAATACACACAAAATTTCCATCTGAGAAGATGAGGTCTAGAAAGTTACTGAATTGCTTACCAATGCAAGGTTCTTAATCTGTAGCTAGACATTCCATGCTCAAAAACAGTGGGCTAGTAAATCATGTTAGTAAAATATGTTAACAATTGTTATAATTTCAAGAACTAGTTGGCTCTGTTTCTCTGATAAATGGCATCCCAAACATTCTTCTGACCTCATTAAAATAAATAAGACTCTCTCTGTCTCTGTCTCTATCTCTGTCTCTCTCTCTCTCCTCCCTCTCTCTTCCAAACTGTGATCTCAAAGACACTTCATGATTAGGGAATGGTTCTTTGGTGCAGAGGCATAGATAATGAAGTATTTTTAGTTGCCTTTAATATAATCTACTCCCGATTTTTATCAATTCTATCTAGTTTACCAACTTTCAAACCATGTGAAAACATTTTATATATCCAATTAGGCATATTCTAACGGATCATTTAAAAAAGACCCCATGACTTTAAAGATTAGTGGTAAATAAAGGAATGAACATGCATGTTGATAAACTTAATTGAAGACCCTTGAGCATTGATATGACTTAAATAAATAAAGTAGGTCCTGGCTTCTAGTATCTGTATCAATAGGAAAAAAAAGGAAGAGAGAGAGAGAGAGAGAGAGAGAGAGAGAGAGAGAGAGAGCGAGCATCCATTCAAAACATCTCTATCGAGTGTCTAATACATGCTGGTACCATCTTCCTACTTCAGTCCACAGTTGGACTTGCCGCTCACTGCTAGAAAGAAATATTTCAGAAACGATTAAAAAACATAAAGGATCAGTCAAGTTGATGGAATAATTCAAATATGGGAAAAACTGGGCAGGGAATCTAATATTTAGGATTAAGAGAGCTACCCTGAGGAGAGGAGCTTTCTTAGAAACAAGTCCCTTAGGCTTTCTCTGTTTTTGGCCCTAAGACCAGGCTCAGTATAGAAACTGTGGGGTCTGCCAGTTGGAAAATTCTGCCTGTAGCTTTCCTTCTCTACTCCCTCCTTTGCCTCTTTCATCCAAGTTCAGGGCTTAAATCTGCTGGAAAAGCAAATGACTGATATTTTAGCTTCGGCTGCCATGCTTTCTCCCTCTCCCATTTCCTCACAGTTCCACTCTGCTCTTGAAGAGTCTGGCCCCTCTGTGAGTCTTTAGCAGCTGTGGGCATTTGAGAAGCCTTCCACTTTCCAGTTCGCCAACTAGAATTTACCTACAAGATGAGGATTGAGATCTTAGGGTCCATCCACGCCCCCCTTCAGGCCTTCCTTAGTTTCTCTGTAAATAATAATTAAAAAATATCTTTGGGATCAGGCGGAGTAGAGCCCACTGATTCCATGCCTGCCCTAGGAAGGTTTTTGCAGAGGATAAGGTTACGACTGCCTGCCCAGGACTCCAGCCGTGCGGCCAGTGAAACGTGGGCCTTCTCCCGTCCTTTCCCTCCCGCCTCCTAGGGACAAGGGGCTCTCAGACCGGTGCAAGTAGAGTATCTTTATTGAATACAGAAGCTCCTCGAACGCCCCGTGTGCTCCGTGGCTTCTCAGCAATTCCTTTCATTCCCAAAGTGCAGTAGCCAAGCACGGGTCCCGCCTAACTCCCTCCCATTTCTTCTTGGGGATTTGGGAAGGGAAGAAGGGGGAGGAGGAGAGCGAAGATGGGATGGGGAGGGGGTGGCCGGTGGGTTGGGCCTGCCTAAGTCTGGATCCTCCGGCGAGAGACTGGGCGGGCTTGGGGCTGCGGGGAAGCGTGTGATTGGGTGTGACCTTCAGTCTGCTTGTCAGTTTCGCGGGCACACAGCGGGGAGGGGGAGTGGGCGGAGGAGGGGGCTGCCTGAGCCTCTTGTCCGGCCCACCGACAGCATGAAGCCTTTAGGGGTGCTCAGTGCTTTCAGGTCCTTTCTTGAAACCTCTCATTCGCCCTCAGTCTGAAGGTAGGGCTAGTCGTAGGACGGATCTCAGGGTCTCAGTCTGCGGGGCCACCACAGAGGGAGAGGAGGGGGCGAGAGACAGGAAGGAAGCAAACCATCAAATTGAAAAAAAAAATAGAGCCCTTTGACTTTTTATTTATTTTTTATTTTTATTTTTTATTTTTTACCCCCTCTCCCTTCCGGATGGCTGTGTAGCAAACGTAGGGCAACACCTTGGAAGGGACGAAGTTGGTCTGCAGTGGCAATTTCGTGGGTTCACAGTTGTGAGCACGGGGCTAGGAGATGGAGCCCTGGTCCAGGTGGAAAACGAAACGATGGGTCTGGGATCTCACCATCTCAACCCTCGCCTTGACTTTCCTCTTCCAAGCCAGAGAGGTCAGAGGAGGTAAGGAGAAAAAAAAATAAAAAGAGTTTGGGGAGGTGGGACATTGCCACCCGGCGTTCTTCTTGTGCCCTTCCCCCTTGTATTCGCCCCACTTCTTTTAAATAAAATCCAGATTGTACTTGCTACCAGGTTAGGAGTGGGAACTGGAGAGACTGCGAGATGGATGTAGGCGGGACAGCAATGGGAGAGGAGGTAGGTGGCAGGATTAAAAGGTCTGTCAGGCACACCGCAGGCTGAGAAAGCCCTCCGTCCCTTTCCACTTACTTTGCAAAAAAGGAAAAAAAAATATTACTTTGAACGGGAAGGCAGTCGTACAAAGCTTTTGTTTCAAAACCAGTCTTTCCTCAGAGCACTCGGCCCTTTGAAGAACTCTTTGGGTTTCTCCAGGTTCTAATGGAGATATCTTTTGAAGGGTGAATTGAGGAGAAAATATAGAGAAAGGGTATAAAGTGAACTGTGATAAACTTCTTTGTCTGCGAGGAAGTGAGAAACGGGCTGTTTGTACTTTGAGGAATATAAGAGAAAGCAGGGGGATGAATTTTGAAGATTGAGAACACTTTGTGTGTGGCATTTTGAAGTGCTTCTGAATGGAACACTTCACAGATGAGAAAGTGGAGTTCAGGACAGCGTGTGAGGGGCACTTTCCCCGATGTTTAGCTCCCTCATCTTCTCCATGACCCCCCTCACCTTCACTCATCCTCGCCCTCCTACAAACTGCTTCTTCTTGCAGGTTGGACATGCAACTGTCCAGGAGAGCGATGAAAGTCTTCAAACCAATAGGGTGGGGGGCAGACTGGAGGGATTGGGAGGAAGAAGAGTGGGCCTGGGATGGGAGGAGGGAGGTAAGGAAAAGTTCCTACGTGGCACTACCAAATATTGAATGGCCAGACCTGTGTAGCCACTGTAGCCCTGTCAGTACCGGAGGAGGGAGAGCGACTTCACTCCTCCCACCGCCTCCTCCCTCCCTTGCCTCCGCCCTTTCCCTAAAAGGCATCTGGCTGTGGCGGTCCCTTAGGTGCTGTAGACTCGGCTGGCAGGAGAAATCCTTTGGAGTTGGGCAGCCAGAGCAGTTCAGAGTAAAAAGCAAGCTTTGTCAGGAGTGCAGAGAGAAGCCGGGCAATAGGGAGGAGAGGAGTGGGGAACAGAAAAAAATGCCAACCGGACTCTGAACGTGCAGGTTTAGAAGAAACCTGAGCCTGGCCATCGGTCTTTTTAACCAGACCCGAGAGTTCCCTAAAGAGAGTTAGTGCTTCAGGAGGCCCAACCCTAACCTTGGCTCTGATGTTTGTGGACTTTACGCTTCCCAGGAACAGGCAGAGTCTCATCAGCTCGTGATGAGCACTGGTGACCCTAGAGTCACAGTGGAACTCCGTTCGAATTTTGTAGCAGTGATTTATTTACGTTGATTCATTGCAACTTCTTCGAGGATAAACCTAAGCGTCTTTGAAAGCAGATGACCTCAAAAAGTTTGCATTTTCCCTTTGGTACTTTGTCGCCTGTTGGGTTGGTCAGCAGTCCTGCCCTCTGCTGGTTTCCTTTAGTATTCAAAATTCAAGCATCAGCCACAGCAAAGAAAAGCCTATTACTTAGTGACACTGAAAAATGTCACTTGCCTAAGGAAGAATAGATTGCTGTTTCATCTCAGCTTGCCATATACAAGTGTAGGCACGAATATACCAGTGCCAGTAATGGAAAAGCAAAGAATCTGAGACATTGTGCAGTGATTGCCAGTATTATTGGTTACCTGAATGCATTATCTCCGTGAAGATATTTTTTCTTTTCCATACTGGGATTTCCAGTCAGTCATATTTCTGTGCTTTTAGGCCATAATTTTCTATTTGCACTCTTCACTATAAGTCACAAAAACATCTTTAGAAAATATTTCAGGACCACACCACTACAGTTGCAGAAAGTAATGTTTCCATATTTTATAAAGCTAAAGAATGAGAGAAAGAGTGAAGCATAGGATCAGATGTTCTTTCTCATGAAATATTTTGAAAATAGTGTAAGCCAGTAGATAGTTACATGGAAAGATTTGAGTATTTATTTTTATGAAGTTGGTAAGTTCGTGTTACTCAGCGGAAAGTTACTTATTTGTTAATCCAATCTTGTAAGCGTTCATTCTTTAAACCTATTAAAATTCAAAAAAGAAATGATAGGAAATAAATGCTTAAAATAGAAACACTGGCATCAAATTCCCAGTCAGCACAGAGGGGGAGAGTTCTAAAGCCAGCATTTAGAATTGTAGCTTGAAGACTGAGTGGAATTTATTATCATCCTGTATCGTCCTGATCGAACGAATTTTCCAGAGGTGTGCGTGCATGCTTCAGTTGTTAAATCAGAAGATAACTTAAAACGAACTGGGATTCATATAAAACTGGAGCATTAAAGCAATATATATGAGAAAGATTTTGTGGATTTTTTTTGGAAGTGGATGGTTTAATGAAATTGATTTCACGTATTAGTTTGCTTTAAAAAATCTAGAGTAATTGGAAAGTCTTCAACATCTGTATTATGATTTCATACACATAAGACTGTTAGTTAATGGATATCCTTTGATACTAGCTTTTGTTTTATGTTTGTTATATTTGCGATGTTTCACCTCGGGACTTCAGGGATTTTCTATGTGCAAAAATTAGTCCATAAATTACTATAAAAACAGGTTTTATTTGAAATTTATAGTGACTGTGCTATGCCTATGTTAAAATCACATGTTATCGTATGTTTTAAATCATAGTCTCAGGAAGATTTGTCTTTTACTGATACTGTAACTGTAAATATCTAGATGAACTTAAAAAAGACCATTAATTATAATGGCCTTCTGCCTTTAGCTGTTAAGCCAGTTGTGTTCTGTAGACTGCTGGTCCTTTCAAAGAGGAATTTTAGTGGCTGCCAGCAGTGGGTAGTGAGGACTGTAGAAGAGCTGTTTTGAGTGCCCGGGATCAGCAGGTGAAACGGTACTGGCTTCCAGAGTGCCTGCTAATTCAACCTGTGGGAAGCTCAGGCTTGTCTCTCTAGTTATTTAATTAGAGTAAGTTAAAATATTAGTTATGCTCTTACTGATAAGTGCAGTATTTGGTAGGATAATTAATATCGTGTCTTTTCATAAAATAAAAGGGCTCATGAGTGAAACATTTTTGCATCAGTTATATATCAAGGACTAGTTGGAGTGGCACATATTTAGTTAGCAAGGACTCTTTCATCTAATGCTATTTGTTTTATTATTATAATGTGTAATTTGCATCACTTTGGGACAAATTTAGTAAGTAGACAAATGAAAAATATATAAGCAAAGACAGCTTCATTGCTTACTGTTTAAAATTTTGAACTTATGACTAGAATAAATCAATAATAAAAGAATAAAAGGTCAACTTTTTAAAATTATCCTTAAAATACAGCAAAACAAACACTGATTTTTGTACTAGGTGGGTTGAATTTACTTTCTAATACTTTTTGGTGATAGATTTTAACTCATGTTAACTTCTTACGCATTTATTTTGTCTATCATTTAAGAGATTTAATAATTTAAGAGTAGTTTAACAGGCCCATTTATTTAAAGGAGTTAAAAGCGCACTGATAAATTTCTTTCTTGAGAATTCTAAAGCTAGAATCTACTTTTTCATTTTAGTAAAGAGGAAACTGAGGCACAAAATGGTGTTATTTAAATAATTCTTATAAAACATTACATATAGTACAAGATTGTCTGTGTAAGATGAAGTTCTATAATTAAATGTAATTAATATGAAAATAAATCTTAGACTTGATGGAATGGGCAAGTTTGTGTGATACACTAGAGTTATTAGCAAGATAGTACTTATATGATAATTTAAAGAAAAACAAATCAAAGAGCAAGCATTTTAAAATTTTAATTTTTTAACTTTGGAGTAATGCAATGTCTCATCATTTGATCATACATGTATTACTAATACAACCAGTGAAGTGGATATCAGATCATTTGGATTGGAGTAGAAAGAACAACTCCTAAAAAAGTATGCACATTTAATGCTGGTTGGAAACAGAGTGTTCAACAATGGTAATAGAAGTCATAGCAATATAAAGCACAATTTAAAATTCTAAATAACCCAAGGAAATTACATGTATATATCTATGCACACACATATTAGATGCATTATGTATGTGAATATATTTCAAATGAGGAAATGCCATTTTGCTCTTTCCATACCAATTCTTATCATATGATATATATGATATCATATGATATTATAAGGCTTTTATTCATAGGTAGGAATCATTGTGTTTTACTTCATACATGTTAACAAGCTTTTTCTAAATACAGAGATGGTTTTCTTAAAAAAACGAGAGAATATAGTAGTTCAAATTCAAATTAAAGCTTTATTTCCAAATGCTAAAGTACTTGAAACTACAGAAATAGCCTTTAAATTGGGAATACGTGTGCAGCTAATTAAGGAGGTCTTAATGGGTGGCCTTGTTGTCTGTTCTACTGTGGACCCTAGTGTCACATACGTGAGTGCTAGGAAGTAAGGGAAGAAACTTTCCATTTTGTATTGCAATATTCATTTCTAGAAATGCTATCTTCAGGAGCCAATATGTCTATTGAATTAAGAGCCATTTTTTTTTCTTCTTCAGGAATCAATGTTGATAGGGACCTAAGGCTGCTTCTGTGGATTTATTATGAGTTCTTGTAATAATGTTCAACAGTGCATACATATATGGGGACTATAAATAATGAGCTCTATCCATTCCTGTAAATGATTTTGAATGATTTAATTTTAGGTGCTTCAAAGGCACCTTCTTCCACCACTCGCCTATGGAGACATAATTAAGGGCAGTTGGTGCAGTCACTAGGAATGCAAGCTGAGGGATGCTCGGCAGTTCTGCTTGGGTTCCTTCCTGTCCCTCATTTAATACTGCCGAAATGTGACCTAGGCGCTGAAGCGGTGAGAGGGATCCCTCCCTCCCTTCCTTCCTTCCTTCCTTCCTTCCTTCCTTCCTTCCTTCCTTCCTTCCTTCCTTCCTTCCTTCCTTCCTTCCTTCCTTCCTTCCTTCTTCTGTCCCTTCTTCCTCCCTCCATCCCTCCTTCCCTCCCTTCTCTCTCCCTCCTCCCTCCCTCCCTCCCTCCTTCCTGCCTCCCTCCTTTCCCATCTCTCCTTATTTTTCAAACCCTAGCAATTTTATTCCCTACTGAAGAAGACAGGGGTACAGAGGCATTATAAACGTCACCACCTTCCTTAAATTCTCTTACTTCAGTCAATTTAAGTGCAGCTTTCAGGGTTACTCTCTGTATACTGTCTAAATGAGACTCTTCTAGTTTTTCTTGCAATTTAATTAAAAACACGACTTTTAAGTTAATTTTAAACAATGGCTATGCGATTTGAATGTGTCTAGCACATTCACTTCTCCTTTGAGAACTCTGAAACGATTGATGTGCCCAGGTAAGAAGTTTCTTGTTAAAATTCTTCTCTAACTTTCAGTTGTGTCAGGACAACATGAATAATGCTAGCTTGTAGAAAAGATGAAAAGACAATTTCCAAGTGATTTAGAGAGTAATATCTATCGATCAGTTGCAGTCTCTGGCCTACGACTGACTTGGCTAATGGTTCTTTAGACGTTGGCTGATCACCAGCCCTTCTGTTATCTGGAAAAGCAAACTCTTTGCTTGCTGCGTGTGGAATTAGAGACAGTGCTATTAGTTTAGCAGAAAGAACTCAGAGAAAAGAAAGGTTATCGGATTTCAGAGTAAGAGACCAGCTTAAATACAACGTGACAAATGAGAACTAAAACAAACCTGTGGAAAAGTGCTCCGGCACAATCAACTTTTGCAGTCCTCTCAAACCTCTCTCTTTTTTTTTCTTCTTAAAAAGCATTTCTTTCTTATTTTAACCAAATTTAATTGCTCTTGAAAGGCCCAGGACTGTTCAGCAAATGAAGGTCCCTATTCACAGAACCTGAGCTCAGAGAATATCAGTAGACACTTCCTTCCTCTGTCTCCCTGGTAAACTGACATCCGGGTTTCTGGGAATGAATCCTGGATGGCACGCACTGGATGACTTAGCTTCCTCACTGTGATCTCACAAACAACTTCCTGAAAGGATGACTGTCAGAAAGAGTGGCAGTTGCAGTCTCTGGCAAGACTAACACGGACTCTACTACATTTTCATACTTGGCGGTCTCTCATTCTGTGAGCAAGCAATTGAAGGGGTATTGGCCATTTTTTTTTTTTTTTTTTTTTTTTTTTTTTTTTTTTTTTTGGTTTTTCGAGATAGGGTTTCTCTGTGGCTTTGGAGCCTGTCCTGGAACTAGCTCTGTAGACCAGGCTGGTCTCGGACTCACAGAGATTGGAGTCTAACAGGTGGACACAACCTAATGGTTGCTGTCATAATTCCTTTGAAATGTTGATGGTGCTTTATTTTCATTGAGCACTAAAGTTACTGTCAGAGTGACTTAGTGTGGTATAGAGTACCACTGTATATTGTCCAGCCTATGATAAATCGTTTCTCATCCTTCCAGCCCACCTTCTTTGACCCCACATTTGTGTCATGGTATGACTCTTGTCTTTATTCTCTCTATTTTGGATCTGTTTCTCTAAATCATTTGTTTTCTTCTTGCTCATCTCAAGTTATATTTTATTTCTCAAGTAACTCAAATATCATAGTCCCATAAAATTTCTCCTTATATTTTCTGGCAAATGTAATAGTTAGGATTAACACTGAATACTGCTTGCTATATACCAGCCTGTGCTGTGTATACTTTGTGTACAATATTTCTTTATTGTTATCATTTCCCTAGGAACAAACTGACATAAAAGACTCAGTTTATCTGTGAGGGAACATTAAAAAAGAAAATAATTATCTTGTCTGACATCATGTAGGAAATTGTGGACTCAAGCGTCAGGTGGTCTTGTATCAGAGTCCTAGCTGGATATACTATCTTATGATTACAGTGAACTGAAGTCTAAAATTAATACGCAAATCTTGCAGTTTACTACAGCACACAAAATGTCAACTGTGTGAATGCCCTGAGTGTCTCTAAAGGGAACTAAACAGGGCTCTTGCTAAAGGATACTCTTGCAATTCAAGTTGCTTCTCAGCTACATTTAAGTTTAACGAAAGCCTGCTACTCATACTCTTGGGTGACCTAAGTCACAAAGGTGTTGGGACACTTGAAGAGGTTGTAACTCGAAGCTGATCTGATTGTTTATTCAATTAGCAATGACACTTAGCAATTTTTACTTCTTCTAATAAGAACCTATAGCAATAAGCACCAAGTCACTTTCTGGGAGTTGATGGTTGTGAACTGGCTTATTACCTTTAGTGTACAAGATTAATAACA
This sequence comes from Alexandromys fortis, assembly GCF_014885135.2. Classification (NCBI taxonomy): domain Eukaryota; kingdom Metazoa; phylum Chordata; class Mammalia; order Rodentia; family Cricetidae; genus Alexandromys; species Alexandromys fortis. Next base: position 148,801 of record NW_026067890.1, read on the forward strand.
AGACCCTTTGAATGTAATCAGTGTGAAAAATGTAGCAAAAGACAGAGGACTAATAAAAACAAATCAATATTCTTATTTTGAAGTTCCTCATATGTCAGTTTTTTTCCAGAAGTTCCTGGCTGGATAACATCTGATATAGTTTATTTGCATTCCTATTTTCATACCGTGTTGACAGATAGAATGTGTAGTATTAACAATCTGGTTTGTAGTTGTCATCTTCCACCATCCAGAAGGCCGGAACAAGATAAAAATTGAGTTAATTTAGATAAATAAAATGGAAGTTTGAGGACCTTCTCATGTAATGGTGTCAGCAATGATGAAGGAAGGAAGGAAGAAAGAAAGGAAGGAAGGAAGGAAGGAAGGAAGAAAGGGAGGGAGGGAGAAAGGAAGGAATGAAGGAAGGAAGGAAGGAAGGAAGGAAGGAAGGAAAAAAGGAAGGAAAAGCTTATTGCTATAGGTTCTTATTAGAAGAAGTAACAATTGCTAAGTGTCTTTGTTAGTTGAATAAACAATCAGATCGTGAATCTAATAGATACCATTTATAATACCTTCTTTCCTTCCTTTCCTTCTTTCTCCTCTCCTTCTATTGGAGAAAGGGTCTTACTATGTATTCCTAACTGACTTGAAGCTCACTATGTAAATCAGACTGACTTCCAACTCCCAGTCTGGCTTTTTTTTTTTTTTTTTGACAAGTGCTGCAATTATAGGTATGCACAACAATGTTTAGCTTTCCTTTCTTCTTTTGTGTCTATATGTGCATAGAGGAACATCTTAAGCTATTATTCCTAACACTCCATCCACCTCAATCCCTAGCTCCCTCCCTAATGTCCCTTTCCAAGTAGGCTAGGCTGACCAGGAACTCCAGGGATCCAACTGTCTCCACCCACCTCCCCTGCAGGATTACAAGCTCATGTCATCATGTGTTGCTTTATTATGTGTGTTCTAAGGATTGAATTCAGTTCTATGAGCTACACATGTGTACTTTATCATCCACATGGACTCCTTTTTCTTTCCTATACTCATTCTATAATAACAAATAAGTCAGAACTTCTTTCCAGTGTTTTGTTTTTAAAAGTATTTCCCACTCACTCTCCAAAGGTATCTCTGAACATCTTCAGTTACCAATCAATTCTATTGTCTTGGTGTCTGTAGCTGGTTTGAACACCTTAAGTGATGTTTTTGCTCTGATGGTGTCATAAATCATTTTTCTCCTAGAGTTTAAGAAAAGGAGCTTCAATAAAAAGTACTAGTCTATCAAAACATTTGTTGAAAATATTCCTGTTATCTGTTTTATATATTATTAGGGATTAATTGCTTTTTTTAAACTAGCAATTAGAAACATTGGTTTACCTCTATGCAATCACTTTAATAAAACAAATTTTTCTTTGGTTTATAAAATACTTTATATATTATATATTATATTTATTACTCTACTGTGAACTGTCATATTCAAGAAAGACACATCTAAAGATTCAGGCATTAAAGACTGATAGATCGTTAGTTAAATAGTTTTTGGAAGAAACCCATATATATAACCTTGTATTGCTATCTGTTTTACGTATCAGTTACAGTAAAAGCAGTAAGTCCTGAAACAGGGTCAGAAAAATAGTACTTGAGGAAGGATTGTTGAATAAAGTAGAGGTGTTGGTTACAATTCAAAATTCTGAAAATAATCTGAAAACTCAGATGTGGTTTGTATGTTTATGTATGTAAATTGCTATAGATGCTTGACCCTGTCTCCTTTAGAAAGACCTCACTCAGCTGTGAAGAGTAGGGTGGGTTAAAGTGCACCACATACCAGAGTGCACTCTACCTAACCCCAGCTTAAATGCTGACTGCGGAATAATTTCATGCTGCACTGCAAACATGATGCACATTTCAAAATCTGCTTTAGAAATGACTGCCATTTGTCCCTATCTGGAATACAATAGTTGTCCAGTAAAATAGTTGTTGAATGGTTGAATAGAGCAACTAGCAAAAAATAAAGCAAGGGGAGTTTACTAATGTAAAAAGAATAGGTTAATAATTTCCATTTGGAATCAGTCATTCTCAATCCTAACCCGCAGGCATGTTTTGAATATATTTCTAGTGAAGTTTAAACATTAGTGGCTTACCATGTTCTACAGATTGTTTTATGTACAACCTAACCTAAAATTGCTTGTGCTAGAAAACAAATTATCTAACAAGAATCTATTCAGTTTGTATAACAAGAAAGTAGAAGTCAGAAGGAATGTAATTATTGCAAGGTGCAAACCATTTCTGTGATATCCCATTGGCAGAGCGCAGTGGCTCAGCAAATTTGAAATGATCTGGTTAATTGATAACAACAAGAAAGCACCTTCTAATCCTGTTTTCTAGTGCATAGAATGCATTAAATGTCAATGAATGTTGCTTTTTTTCAGCACTGAGGTCTTTGGTAAGCCAGGTAATAATGCTTTAGTTTTAAAATCAGCATCTACTGACAATTTTATGACAGTTATTCACTTTCAAATGGGGATTTCACGTATTTACCATACATTTCTTTCAACTCATGCAAAACATTATGGATGGTATGAGATGGTTGAGGACTTAGTCTACTACTCAACAGTTTCAAGAATTAAAGGATTTTCCATTTCTATGTATAACCACAATGTGCAGACAGATATAATGGAAGGCAGTATGCCAGGATGTGTTGCCATAGGGTATGTGTGTAACTACAAGAGTGATAGTGGAAATCTAAATATACTTTAACAATTTATTCTCTTAACAATCCCATGTGAAATCACTGTTGTCTACTTTGCTAGACTGTGCTCTTTCTGACCCTTTTGATCACAAGTATAGCAAGTGCAGTTTCCTTGCTTGAAATATGCTCAGGCCAGTGACTGAGAAGATGACTCAGTGTGGTCTTAAAGAATGAATGGCCTGCTTTGGAAGGCAGTAATTAACCGATAGTCACAGGAGTAAAAGTGTAGCATAGACACAGTAGATGGTATGAAGTCCATGCACATAGATGTACGAAATAGGACATCGAAACACAGAAAAAACAAAAAAAGTCACCCGAGAGATAACAATTGAACACTGAATAACCCAGTGAATTTATCCTGAGAAGTGACATGAAGGCCCGAGGCAGAAAAGCTACTGACACTACAAAGAACTTAAAAGAAAGCATGGGAAACAGGCAGTGTAGATAGAGAAGATGAAATGGGATGTAATGTGAGACAGGGTTGAGGAAGAGTGTAGAGGGCACACAATCTTACAAAGACATTTTTCTGTGCAGCACAGCAGCATGTGTCTAAAAAGAAGCCTTGTATTTTAATTTTGCAGGGCCAGTTTATACTGGGTATCAGCACATGGGAGAGGAGCCCAGTTGATTGGCGCCATGGGTCCTCAGACATTCACAATATAGTGCCATATTGCTTTCTGTAGAGTAGCCAGACTACTAAAAAGCCACCCAGGGTTCTCAACTGTAATAGTCTATCTTGAAATCATACTTTATGTACAGTTGTGCTCACGATGGGCCTGTAAACATATGAATTAATAATCCTATTTTATAAGCGAATACTTGAAACAAATGTGCCTACCCCTTTATAAAACCCCATTGTAAGACAAGTCAACAACGCAAGTTTCTAAATTTTGTATGATTTTCCTTGCAATCATTCAAATTATAGCATATTCTAGAGAAGAAATAGGCAATGTGATTTTTAAAAGAACTTCTGAGACATTGTACCTTTAAAACACTTTGACTTAAAGAAAGAAATATTTAGTATAAGCATTTGCTAAGTTTCAGTTATTTTCTGCAGACAAAATTATATTGTTTAAAATAATCATATTATTAATTAATATGACTTTGACTAATACCCCAACTCCTAAAGTTTTCTTCCGGCCTATATTTCTTTCCTTAATTACAGGTTTGTAATCTTGATTGTCTATTCATGTATTTGCAGTGCCTTTAAGCTAGTTCAAAGTTCTTATTTTCTAAACTAAATTTACTCTCTTCCTAAATCTGTTCCTTTACCGTTTTCTCAATGTCAGGTTGTGGGAACGTAGTTAGTTGCGATGTTCAAACACAAACAAACTCTCCGAATCTGCTTTGAGTTTGATCCCTTCCTCTCATAGACCACATGAGCCCATCACCTACTGCTGTTCGTCTTGTCCTCACAGATGTTCAGAATCTGAACCAGGAGTTTATCTTCCAGCACCTGATTTCACCTTCTCACACTTACAAGCATGCAAATGGTTCATTAAGACCATATGGCTAGGCTTCGGGGCCCACAAGATTTTATAAACCAAAGCCCTAGCAGTTTGGTAGAATTAGTCGAATGAGCAATCTTAATTTCACCTTAGTTTTTGTGAAATTTAAACTTCCGGGGGCGGGGAGGGACAATAGTAATAAAAATTTGGGATCCATCACTTGTCTACAGTTAACCTTCCAATGGTTTTTCAAATCATTTGCAATATAATTCAACTTCCGTGGAGATCTCATAAGACTTACACATCATTCCTATATCTTTGACACCCCCTCCCCCCCTTTAAGGTTTTTTTTATTCTCTTATCAGGAGGTTTTTGTTTCTTCTCAGTTTTCTGCCATCCCGAGTTGTTTCTTGCTTTAGGTTTTTGTACTCATTCCCTTTGCTTCTAATCCAATTAATCAAAAACAACCAGGACAGGGCACTTTCTCTGACCTTTCAGATTTTTCTCTAATGTCATTTACTCACTGGATAGTCTTTCTATTTGATGTCACAATTCATGCTACTGCAAGTTTTCACGAAACCTGTCTTTACTTACTCATTTTCCTACTGTGAGCCTAAAACCTGTCACATCTAACAAATGGAGTACTAATGCTTTAAGACAGAAGTTATTTTATTTTATATAAAATGTAGTGCTGATAATTTTGACCTATAAATGTTGTCATAAATTATTTGGGCTTTCAAGTGTTCACAGAATCCAGGTGTCACATAGCCACGAAGTTCCATTGTTGATAAGACTTAAGCTTTGGGAATTTTCACACAGTTGCTATAAACAGCCAAATCTCAAATGAAAGTTCAGCTTTTCTGATTTGATGGGTACAATGGGCATCTATGAATGTGTTTGGAGAGTTTGTACTGCATTAAAATTGCAATATTTTATATTTTTATTTTTAGCTGTAATGTCAGCTAACTCCAAATATTCCTAGTCAAAGAACTTGAAAGCAGATTAAGTACTGTCGACGATTCAAAACACACATGCTCCTGTTCACAGAAAACATTCTTGATCAGGAGTAAACGCAAGAGTTTGAGTTTTATGCACTTTTCTTCACCCTTAGAAGCTATAATGAGAATAATAAATAATGATAAAAATAAGTAATGTATAGATATATTTCATTTTGATGTGATTCCCTATTATTTTTCTTTTGTCTTTTTTATTAATGTTATTTTTATTTTTTTCGAAAAGAAAACAGACTATCTTTTTTCATTATACATACCAATCCAAGCTCCCACACCTTCCTCTCCTCTCATTCCCTCCACCTTCTCCTCCATCCTACCCCCCATCCACTCCACAGAAAGGGCAAGGCACATTGTTTTGAGGAAGGTCCAAAGACCTCCCTTCTAAATCTAGGCTGAACAAGGTATCTCTTCAAAGAGAATGTGTCCAAAAGAGGCCAGTACAAGCGGTTTGGATAAATCCCGGTGCCACTGCCAGTGGCCCCCAGTCTGCTCCAGTCATGCAAATGTCAATCACATTCAGAGGGACTAGTTTGGACCCATGCTTGTTTCTTCCCTGTCTAGCTGGAGTTGGTAAGCTCCCATGAACTCGGTTAGACTGTTTCAGTGGGTGTCCTTATCATGGTCTTGTCCTCTTTGCTCATATTCTCACTCCTCTCTCTCTTCGAATGCACTTTAATGCTCTGATGAAGGTCTCTGCCTCTGTTTCCATCAGTTGCTGGATGGAGGTTCTATGGTAATATTTAAGATATTCATCAGTCTGACTACAGGGCAAGGACAGTTGGGCACCCTCTCTATTGCGAAGGGTCTTAGCTGGGGTCATCCTTGTGGATCCCTGGGAATTTCTCTAGAGCCTGGTTTCTTGCTAGCCCCATAATGGCTCCCTCAAGTAAGATATCTCTTTTCTTGCTCTCATCTCTGTCTTTCCTCCATCTAGACTATCCTGTTCCTTCAAGTTCCTCTTTCCCCTCTCCCCTCTTCTTCTCCTTCCACCCTCCGTTCTCCCCCCACTCCCATGCTCCCAATTTTGTCAGGCAATCTTGTCTATTTCGACTTTCCAGGTGTATCTATGTATGGTTTTCTTTGGGTTCACCTTACTACTTAGCTTCTCTAAGACCATGAACTATAGGCTCAGTGTCCTTTGTTTATAGCTAGAATCCACTTATGAGTGAGCACATACCATACTCATCTTTTTGGGTCTGGGTTACCTCACTCAGGATGGTGTTTCCTAGTTCTATCCATTTGCATGCAGATGTCCTTGTTTTTACTGCTGGGTAGCACTCCAATGTATAAATGCTTTTTTTTTTTAAATAATAGTTTTACTTCTGTATGTATCATGATGTAATTTTCTTGGCATCTCAATAATAAGATTTGTTGTGAAATAAATGAAAAACAATTTTAAAAAAATTTCATGTCATGTTTATTTGGTTTCTATTTTCCTAAAATTTTGTCAAAATAGGATTACATTTTTAAAATAATGAAATTAATTATAAAATTCAGAAAACTCCAGGTAACTAACCTAATTATTTTTGTGCCTGACATTCTCGACTTGGTGTTCTTTATTGTTTGAATATCATGCACTCATATTTTTCCAAAATGATTATTGAAATCTTTAGCCTTGAGATCTGACATTTATTTTATGTGTATTAATTGTGTGTGTAAGTAAATATACAAGCATAGTGGTATTGATGGCGATATATTTAACTTGATTATAGAACTGTTTGTGGGAACCTGAATCTCAAGTGATATTGTTAACCCATTTCCATGCCCAAGAGTAATTCATAGAAACTGAGAAATTGTAATGGTTTCTAAATGCATATTACAACATACTATTGCTTATAAACTGCCCCGTTTAGCTGACACGCAACACACAAACAGATCAGCAAAAGGAATAAATGGTCTTGTCAAGTTCTTCAAGTTGATATTGGAAGTGAGAACAACAGAAACTGTAGTAATAGAATAGTGCAAGCATTCATATGGGCACTGGTAGCCAAACCTAGCTCTCCTCAAGAGCACCAGGTGCTCTTAACCTCTGAGCATCTCTCCAGCCCTCTCCTCTTTTGGAGAAAAGATCTCACTCTGTAACCGAGTGATCGGAATTCATTACATAATTTAGACTCTCATCGAATGTGAGGCTTTCTGTCTCAGCTTCTTTGGTGTTGGGATTGCAAGCATGAGCAGCTAGTTAGTGTTATAACACTTAAGTCATGCTTATGCCAATTTATATGCAATCAAAAGAAGACATGCTACTATTATTAGTATTTTGTAGTGGAATTTCATTTGTATTTTAATAAATAAAGCTTGCCTGAGAATCAGAAAAGGCACAGCCACAGTGGCCGGCCTTGCAAACCAGCCATCAATGACAGACATCTTTAATCCCAGTAGTCACACTATCTTGCCATAGAAACCAGGTGGTATGGTGCACACCCTTAATCCATAACTAGAGAGGATTATAAGATGGGAGGAGTCAGCTTTCAACTTGAGTATCATTCTGAGTTTTTTTTTTTTTTTTTTTGGAGGCAGGTTAAAAATTTTTGGACTCCTCAGGTAAGAGCCAGTAGTTGGCTGTTTTACTTTTCTAATCTTCAGGAAAACTTTAAAATACAAATGAAATGTCACTACAGTATTTTACCTTTATTTTGTGCTGTGTGTGGGGGTCAAGATGAATATGAAAGTACAGGTTCCCAAAGGGGTCAGGGACATCATGAGAACACAACCCACAGAATCAACTGACCAGTACTCATAGGGTCTTCTAGAGATTAGGGAGACTATAGGGCTCTAATTTAGGTCTGACCTAAGTCCTTTGCATACATGTTATGGCTGAGTATCTTGCTGGTCTTACAGGATTCCTTAAAGTGTTAGTGGGGGCTGTCTATGACTCTTATGCTTTCTTGTGGTACCCTTTTCTTCACACCGAGTTGTCTTTTTCATCCTTGATGTGATGGTATGTGCCTGGTCTGATTGCAATGGTCTTGTCTGGTTGGTGGTGCTGAGAGGATTGCTCTTTTTTTTTTAGTGGAGGTGTGGGGGATCTAGAGGAGAGGGAAAATTGCAGAGAGAGACTGGGGAGAGAGGCAGAAAGGAAAACTGTAGTTTGTACTTAGTATGTGAGAGGGGAGTTACAAAAAATAAAAAAGAAAGAAACTGTAGGTCCCATACTTATTAATGTGTTAACTAATGAATTGCAATTAATCCAAACCTAAAACCAAAAAAAGCAAGCTAACCCCTCTAAAGAAAAAAGCAAAATAAACAAACAAAAAATGAGTGCTGTATAAATAGCAGGGCATACTTTTGTTCTTCTTTGCCTTTATAATTTAAATTTAATTTTCTTTAGAAAATTTTATACATGAGTACTATATTTGTACATTTCCTCTCTCCCTTGTCTCACTCCAACTCCTATATCTCTTTAAGTGCCGCTAATATTCATGACCTCTTTTTGTTTATATATATAATATTTAAAGAAGCATACAAATATTATATAAAAATATAAAATTATTACACACATGTATTAGGGATGGATAGCACATCTGGGGCTCATCTCTAGAAAAGGTTTTCTTCTTCTCTCAGCAGCCATTAATGTCTGTAGTTCTACATCTCAGGGTAAGGACTTGTATAAGTCTCCCCTTGTATAATGTTAACTGGTTTTGTTCTGCAGATTGTATTTAGGTGACTGTATTTTTGAGATATCGGGTGAGAAGCTTCCTTATCTGTACAGAAACACAATTCTCGTCTGACAGCCTGGTACGCCAGCTCTGACAATCTCTCTGCCCCCTCTGCTATAATGTTGTTTGAGCTCTAGGTGTGGGGGCTTTGTCCTCGACTCATCCACTCAGGCTGGGAACCCAAGCTGTTTTTGGCATTTTGGTCAGTGGTGGATGTTCCCCCTTTTAAATTTTATTAATGTTATTTCAAACAATGTATTTTAATCATATAATTTTCCTTTTCCCTAGTTCCTCCTACATTCTGCTCATCTCTGTACTCATGTAACCTAATAGTCCCTCTCTAACTCTGTTTCTTTTTTCTCAAGAAATCTAGGAAAGCAGAAATAGCAACAAAGAAATAAACAAGAATCAAAACATAATTTAATAAGTAAAGAATATCAGTAAGACCAAAAATACCGTAATAAATAGTACACACACACACACACACACACACACACAGAGACAGTCTGTTTCATGTTAGCCAACTACTCTTGCGTGTGATACACTTAGTGACACTCCATGTGTTTTCACCAAGATGCAAGACCTATCTAGTCAAAGGTTCTTGTCCACTTTAGCTGTGTTTGATATGGATTGCATCTCATAAAAGGGACCTTACATCTTATCAAAAAGTGGTTAGTTACTTTCATAACATTTGTGCTACAAGTGTACCAGTATAACCTGCATGCAGGTTGCTGATATCAATTAGAGAGTTTGTGCCTGGGTGATATTAATCATTACTGGCCTTCTCTGGTAATATTCTTACAAAGTACCTTCCAGCACCATTAACTCCTCTCAATAGGAGTGAAGTTTCTAGTCAGGCACCAGCATGCCTTTTCCATGTTCTATGACATAAGTGTTTTCTTTAGTAATAGGGCTATACCATCAGGTTACGGAGAATATCCAGTAGCCTTGGCAATATCCTGTGATGTTCGCGGGGGTGGTTTATGAGACATTTCTGAATAATTATTCAACAAGAGGTAATTTACTTGGTGCCATAAGACGTCTAATTGTGACTTTATATCCTCCATTTTATGGTGATTCCATTTAAATTCTTTTCATATATGCATATACAACTTAGAAAGCCTTTACAGTAGTAGGTTTCCAAATGGCCCTTACTGTTGTCCCTCCTCATATTCTCTCCATTACTCTGCTCCCACACCACTCCCCATTTTATCCTCCTAGTCTAGTTTCCCCTTTATGGAAAAACTATGTAAAAACTAAAAGCTAACATTTATATGCAAAATAAAATATGTAGTATATGCCTTTTTGAGTGTGGGTTACCTCACTCAGGTTTCTTAGTTTGGACGTTGTAGATTCATAATGGGTTCCATTTCCTGCAAAAAGAAGCTTCTTTGATGAGGTGTGGAATCTACACTCATCTGTGGGTCTACGACCTCCTTAGGCATGGATAGCGAGTCAGCTTTAAGATAAGGATCCCCTCTTATGGAGCGGGCATTCAGTCTCATTACTCACCAATTGGTTACCCCCAAGGTAAAATACATACCGCTGTTTCACTAATGGAAGTTTTGCTGGGCTGCTCATCATTGTGGGCATAGGCTTCACAGTTAGGTAATGTTGCTAATTATTTTTTTCCCCAAGCAGTTTGCAGCTTGCCTACCACCCTTGAATACTGTGAGAGCAGACCCTCTTGGAGGAGGCTTTCAGGTCAATTCCAGGTTAATTCTTTCAAGTCTGCTGCAGTAGAGTTCTACTTCCAAGTTCTGGGAGGCAAACAAAGGCATAAATTTTTGCAGGATGTGTGGTCACTATTTAGAGATAAAAATCCAATTATTATTCTACTGTACTGCAAAAAGTATTTCTTAATGTAATCAGTAAATGCAGATGACAGGAATCAGCTTAATTGTGGCTTAGGGAAACATGGATTGTAGTTAATGTAGTTGCTCTAAACATTCAGAAAGTTTGAAATTTTCAAAAAAATGTTATAGAAGTGATTTTTGATGAGTATTTACATTTCAGCTTCTTTTCTTTGGAAGTAAAATTCATTATCATGCTGCATTCTTAAAAATGATGTTATCCAAATAAAGAAATTTGGGAAGGCTTTAAGTAGCGTACAGTCATTTCATAGCTGGGATGGTAGAAATCGCTTGGTAAAGAGAGTACTTGCTATACAACATGAAGAACCTTAGTTCAGATCTTCAGCACCCATGTACGTGCTGTGTGTTGGGGTGCATTTTAACTTCTGCACTTGGTAATGGTGTGGAAAGAAAGGTGGATCCTAGGAGCTCAGTCCAGCTCTGAATCAGTGAGCTCAGGGTTTAGGGATAGACCTTGTCTGCAGACGTAAAGAGAGTGCTATAAAGAGTCATTCCATGTTAATCTATATAATACACACACACACACACACACACACACACACACACACACACTTACAGAGCTGTAAGCACAGGTATGCACATTAACGCACAGATGTGTGCATCCAGAAAGATCACAGCTTCTGAGCTGGAGTAAGAACTTGAATAGTTTCAGCTGCAGAAATTGAGTTACTCATTACCTATATAGTCGTCAGATAACTCTTGTTAAAGAGTCTTATGAGTTTTGAAAACTGTCAGAATCTTGGTGGTCAATAAATTCTAATATGGCCACTTTCTTTCTTGGTTCAATAATATATCTCATAGTCGTTAGAATTATAGTTTTCTAAAATTCTTTTTATTTATTAAATTTTACTTATTTTGGGTGTGGGGGTTAAGGAAGGAGAGGAAAAATTAGGTGGTGTGTTTGGAATATGTGAGACCCTAAATCCAATTCCAAGTTGAGGAGAGAAAGAGAGAGAGAGAGAGAGAGAGAGAGAGAGAGAGAGAGAGAGAGATAAACAAAGCAAAAAGTTGCAAGTTGCAGATACTTTGATTTTTTGTGATCTGTATAGACTTCCTTGGAGCCATAGATTACTTAGCATATAAAAAGTGCTAAGGGTAACAGATAAATGAATGAGTGTAACTGTTTCCCAGACTTCACAGGTGGATCCTAAGTTTAAGTTGTATACAATTCTCAAGTCGAACAAGGTCTCCTATGATTTAAAAATGTAAAACAGTATTTATATCAGGCACCATATAAATGTCCATGTAGGAAGGCAGTGTTGCGTCATTAGAAGTGTTCGAAGCTAGTTCTCCAAGGTGTGGTAAGAAATTCACCTGGCATGAATTTTTAGTATTGCTATTTTATTTTTTGAAACTGTGCACAGAGAGGGTGGTTTATTTCCAGGTGTACTCACCACCTAGACACTAAATGACATAGGTGAAACTCAGAAGCAGTCAGAATTTCCAACACTGTAACACACAGCATATAGAGCATATAGAGAAGCTTGGGGAAGACATATCCAAGAACCAACACAATTAAAATATTGAGAGATGTTAGATAGATGATCCATATGTTGCTGCAGGGAACAGAAAGACAGAATCAAAAGTCTAGGAGTAAACTGCTGAATTAATGGGAGTGTCCAAGAGGCTAATGGAATGCAGAAATGCAGAAAACCCATTTTTTATAGTATTTCTGTTTTATTTGTCTTTATATGTTGTGTACACACTCATGTGTGTAAGCGTATGGGAATGTGATGCACTCTGTGTATTCATCTACCATCTTCTAATTAGGGAGTGCAAATCAAAGGATAGGCAAGTGAGTGTGAGTGGTGCCCAATGAGGATGAGCACCCCAGACTGCCATTCAGGAGAGAGACAATGCCTTTTACAGTTACCATCTTGGTTTGCTCCTGCTTCCTACTCAGGCAAAGTGCTATTAATTGTTTCAGATAGTCCTTAAGGATTATCTAAAGCTCAAAAGTAGACAGAAGCTTTGGGTATATTTTATTTTATAAAGTCTCAGCTAGTATTTCTACAGCACTGACTGTGGTGGTATTTTCGGGTCACTGAAACTTCAGCATAGACATATTCTGTGGTGTGGGGGTGAGGGTTGGAACAAGGAGGAAAATTGGGTATGACCAGATCATCAAGATTTCCTGTGCAAGGAATGTGGAATGCGGATGCCATCTGGAAGTCAGTGGGGTTCACCGAAGGAATTTAGGCAGTAGAGTTGCTTGAACCATGGAATTTACGAAGGCCAGTCAAGCAGTGGAGTGCACATAGATGGGAAAAGCATGGAAGCCCTTTAACTGGTTTCTGTAGTGATGACTAGGCTCTTGTGTCCTGTGTTCCTCTTTAATAAACCTATGGTATACACTAGAAAAATTTACTGAATAGAGGATACTGTACTGAGTTAGATATGACAGAATGTGCTTGAAATAGGCAGAATTTCAAAATGATTTCATTTACTGTTCTGTTCAGTTTCAAAGAAAGAGATAAAAGAAAAAAAGTAGACTCTTTAAAAGCTGAATTTCATCTTTAAAAAAATTAAAAAAGACATTCCTTTTTAGAAAAGTAATTTACATTGAAACTTTTTTTTTTTAAAGCTATGAGTCAGGGACCGAATGGTGATATCGCATCCTGTCCCTGCAGAGAAATTTGTTGGACTTTAACTGTAGAACATTCGCGTTGACTCTAGTAACAGGGGGGTGCGCTTATCACATTCATTTCTAATTGGAAAGGCATAAGTTTCGTGTGCTTGTCGATATCCTGTGGTAGTCATCACTGTGCAAAAAGGGAAGCCATGTCTCATCCGGTGCATTGTTTATTGATGCCCAGTTATCATGGAATTTCAGCCTTCTTCGTTCTGTTCATGTCTGCTCTGAAGTTTTGCTCAACTGTGAGCAAGAATATAAACTAAGATAAGCAGATGATGTGCTGTGGTTTTCAGTCACATTCTCTTTCAGAGTAATTTATATCCTGAAAGGTAAATTGAGTTTAATTAAAGTAAATATAAACATCAGGAGTCAATTAACTGGCCTGCAATGATTTCAGACTGTTTTAAGTACGTTTCTTTTGTAGTTTTCATCTGCGGGCTATTACAGCAAGAATGGGGGAGGAAAAAACAGGCTTGAGATTTACACAGGTCTTGAGAGTACCCTTAACTAAGTCTTTGAGGCTCAGTTCTCTCCTCTGCGTAGCAGGAAAAAGACATGTAATTTGTGAAGGCCTGTGCCTTTAAAGTAATCTGGTGACAAACCACTTAGGATCTTTGGACATGGCTCTCAGTATAAATATTACATTCTTAGTTTTTTTTTTTAAATATAATTTTTTATTGAAAAAAAATTTCCGCCTCCTCCCCACCTCCCATTTCCCTCCCCGTCCTCCTTTTCCCCCCCCCTCCCTCTCCTCTCCCCCTCCCCCCATTCCTCT
>NW_026067890.1:164365-186531 GCF_014885135.2 Alexandromys fortis
CCTTAAGTGTCTTTTAGCCATTTGAATTTCTTCTTTTGAGAATTCTCTGTTCAGGTCAGTGCCCCATTTTTTAATTGGGTTAATTAGCATTTTAACGTCTAGTTTCTTGAGTTCTTTATATATTTTGGAGATCAGACCTTTGTCTGTTGTGGGGGTGGTGAAGATCTTCTCCCAGTCAGTGGGTTGCCTTTTTGTCTTAGTGAAGAGGATACCAGAAAATGGAAGGATCTTCCTACATTCTTAGTTTTATCACATGAGAAAATAAGACAGCAAGAACTACATGAAAACAGCCCTTTGAAGCAAGATTCGTGTAAATGAGGTTTTCAAATCCTCTTCAGATTTTGAAACAAATATTCAAAGACTGAATTAAAAGTCTACTATATTTGATCCTGTCAGCTTCTCTTATTTCCACAACAGTATTTTTCTTTCCAATAATTGCAAACACTGTATGCTATATTGAATACTATGATTTTTCACTCGTCATCTATACGTCATAGGTGTGCACAATTTGTTTTCAGAGAAAACTGTACTAGTGGCACCATAGAGGACAGGCTCCGCAAAATTCCACGTGTGTATGTCTGCAGATATAGAAATCAGTTCTCCTTGAGCTAATAAACTAAGGGAATGATCATACACTCATTTTCCATAACTCTCGTTCAGTCGCTCATTCATACATTCTGTGACAAGTTGAGTGTTATTATGAGGATTATTATAAGTAAATGTTTACTGAAATTATTATTCTTGAAGAGGACAAGATCCTGGGTGGTCTGTCCCTTGAGAAATGATGTGCTGATACTAGCTCCCTGATTCTAGAATCAAACCCAATTTCTTTCCAGCCAAGCCCTTTCATAGACAACATTGCTTTTCTATATGAAGTTGAGTACCATTCTTTCAAGGTCTGTGAAGAATTTTGCTGGGATTTTTATAAGCATTGCATTGAATCTGTAGATTGTTATTGGTAAGATTGCCATTTTTACTATGTTAATTCTGCCTACCCAGGAGCATGGGAGACCTTTTCATTTTCTAGTGTCTTCTTTAATTTTTTTCTTCAAATATTTTAAGTTCTTGTCATACAAGTCTTCCATTTGATTGGTCAGAGTTACTCTGAGATATTTTATGCTATTTGTGGTTATTGTGAAGGGTGGTGCTTTTCTGATTTCTTTCTCGGCCCATTTATCATCTTTATAAAGGATGGCTACTGATTTTTCTGAGTTAATTTTATATCCTGCTACATTACTGAAAACATTTATGAGTTGTCGAAGTTCCTAGATAGAATTTTTGGGGCCGTTTATGCAAACTATCATATCATCAACAAATCATGAGAGTTTGACTTCTTCCTTTCGGATTTGTATCACCTTGATCTTCTTTTGTTATTTTATTGCTCTAGCTAGAACCTCAAAGAACTATATTGAATAGATATTGAATAGTGGATAACCTTGTCTTGCTCCTGATTTCAGTGGTATTGCTGTAAGTTTCTCTCCGTTTAGTTTGTTGCTGGCTTGCTGTATATTGCCTTTATTAGTTTAGGTATGTTCCTTGTATCCCTGCTCACTCCAAGACCTTTATCATGAAGGGATGTTGTATTTTCTCAAAAGCTTTTTTGGCATCTAATGAGATGATAATGTGAGAAACTAAATATTTTATGGGCTATATATCAGGCATGCTGAATGACAAATTGGTCAGCATATGGACTAATTGGAAAATTTTTATTTATTTTTGAATACAGAAAGAAGCCAATACATCTTAGGTATATTGACTTTATTGGCTTTAATGTTCATTTGCAAACAAGCAGTACCCCATTTGATTCATTCATTGACTCAGAGGATTAAAAGCTTTGTTTTGAATCAGGGATTTTAAAAGTTCAAAGCAATCATATATGTCTTTGTCTTTGTGGTTTATTCCTTGTAGTGAACCGTCAGTGTTTTGAAGGTTCATCCATGCTGTGATGGGGTCAGTATATTCCGCAACCCACAGCGCTAGTCAGATGATATTTCTCTATCAGGAGTTCACAGTTTTTAATGACTAATAGAATTCTTTTATATGTATCACATGTCAGTCATTCATTTGCCTCTTACAGGGGACCCACTTTGCTTCAGATTTTTGCTATAATGAATAATGCCATAGCGAACATACTTTTAAATTCTTTAGACATGTTAACTATTGGGGTTTGAGAGTTATATGCTACAATTATACCTGGAGATAATACGTAATATTACTATTCTAAAATTCTTAGAATAAGGAACTTCATAAAATTACACTTAAGGTGCATGTTAGGGTGCATTTGATACCAATAGATTCAGAAAGAGGAGAAGGTATCATTTGTGTAACAACCAATTAGTCAACTAGCTCCAGTGGGTAGTTCAACACAAGGGCATACAGTTGGCTCTTGTTAAACTAAACAGGTCACAAAATCTGAGAAAGGGTCTGGTAGAGATGAACAAGGTTTGATCGAGTTAGAGGATAAGAGAAGGTAGTGAGAGAGAATAATCTGAGTACATTATGTTATATAAACATAGAGTTGTCAAATAAGAAATTTAATAATTAAATACTGAAACTACAAAAGTATTTTTATATCAAAATATTCACTTATTTTCTAAAATTTTCACGTATTTTTCAGCTGCTCCAGTTGATATACTAAAAGCACTAGATTTTCACAATTCTCCAGTGGGAATATCAAAAACAACAGGGTTTTGTACAAACAGAAAGAATTCTAAAGACTCAGACGTTGCATACAGAGTTACGGAGGAAGCACAAATCAGCGCCCCAACGAAACAGCTATTTCCAGGTACGTTCACTTTATTTGCTCCTCTCGCTGTCATTGTCACCTCTATTCTTTCTTAGCTTATTAGTCTTTCTATTGTGCTACATAATATCCACTTATACTAGGAAATATAATTTTCCACATAGCAAAAATTAAAGAAACTGTAATCACCAGTAATGTATCAAAAATAGCTAACTGCCAGTTACTAACTTAGCCTGGGAACAGAAATATGCTTAATTTTGAAAATTTAATAATTCATTATGTGTGCAGTACAGTATGGGAAGGCAGTATTTTATGACTATTCCATATTCATGGGTGGAGAATGAAGGAAACCTTTACTACTCACAATTGATTATGTTAATGTAACATCATATAGATATATATGAATAGTTATTCCCTAGTAAATAGAGCTGTTTAAAATGGGTTAGGAGGTGGGGCCCTGTTGGAGGAGATATGGTCTTGGTAGAGGAGGTGTGTCACTGAGAGTGTGCTTTGTGACTTCCAAAGCCTGTACAACAGGCCTAGTTTCACTGTCTCTGCTGCCAACTTGTAGGTCAGATGTAAGCTCTCGTGTTTGTCTTACTGCGACCATGCTACCCTCCATGATAATCATTGACTAACTCTCTAAATGAAGCATTATTGCTTTTTGTTATAAGTTGCCTTGGTCATGTTGTCTCTTCGCAACAGTAAAATAGTAACTGAGACACACAACTAAGTTACTTCTCACAAATACTGAGTATTCAGAGATTAGAGATTTTTGTAAGACTTTACCTGGGAGATTTCATGTATTACTGATAAAGTTCTGGGAAAAATCTTTTACTGTTTCTTTGAGAGACGACTTGATCTTATAGTATTAATTATGTTGAAATCATGGTAATGCAGGAAAAGATCCTTGAGTGTAGAAATGTAAATTTCTGACATGATCAAAGCAGGCAGCCCATTACACATTCTTGAAGTTTATATACACCAGTTTTTGAGGCTTCAGCTTAGTGTTCTCGGTCCTGTTTAACTGAGGTGTAAACTGTGTCTCACAGATGTTATTTAATTTGACCAATTATATTTCATTATGATGATGCACGATGATATGAGGTCAATAGCTCATATATGATCAGACTTCATTAGATGCTTTAGGATTGTCCTGAAATATTAGCATTAAATTCTTCATATTGTCTATTCTTTCTCTCCCAGAAGAGCTCAGTTTTCACTTTATGAATCAGTTTTTAAATCAGCCAGAAAACATGATAAAAGAATTCAATATTACAAATAAATATAATTTCCTTGAAGGACGTTGTACTCCTTACCCTCTTCCTACTTCTCTTTGTTTGACTCTCTCTTTCTCTCTTTCTTCTGTGAGGAGTGTGCCACACAGGGCCTCACTCTGCAGTTTAAGTTTGTCCTCAAACTGGTGAACTTTCTCTCTCAGCTTCCTAAGGCACCACCATACCCTGGTCGAAAGTATTTTGAAAACACATCTTAGGCACACATTAAAATTTCCATTATATTTTCTGGTTTTCATTAAATTTTGGTGAACAAAAGCAATATATTGAATTCAAAATACTAAAATGAATAATTATATTTAAATGTTAAAGGCTAAAGCCTCTTAACATATTAACAACTTATTGTATTTTGAAATTCACTTTAATTTTTTTAAAAATGATAGTAATATTAGTTTTAATCTTTCATTTAGCTATGTATCTTTTATATCTAGTATGAAAACAATAGTCTTGAAAAGGAAATAAAACAGACAAGCATGTACTAATGGGACAGTTTTAGAAACACTAAATAAGATACAGTTTATAATATTTTTATAGTAGGCTCATTATCTCAAGGTCATGGTAGTTAATTTAATTAATTTGGTGTTTGATCACTTCTTCACAGAGAATGACCATTATGTGTGCATGTGGAATCTCTTCCACTCCAATTAGCAGAACTGATCTCTATGAATGTTTTATCCCAGTTAGCACTTTTGTGTTCTGGCTTATGGTTTTAGCAATAACTATTTCAGATAAGAAACTACTGTGATAGATATCTCATGTACATTCTTTCTTGGAGAGGAGAACTTCCTGCAAATTATACATTAATGATATTTAAAAATAGTAATGATAATGTCACCTTTATAGAAATCAAATTAGTGAACATCATTTACAAAGCCATGCATTTCCTGATTAACGCAGCTGGGAGACCTGCGCACCTCAGCAGTCATTATTAAAAAAAGGGAGTTCTGCCAGGGAGAGGGATTAATATATTGTTGCAGAATGAAAATATTGTCCTCCAAAGCTTCAAGATGAGACTTTACATTGGAAGATCTGAAAATGTATACTTTTAAATTAAATAAAGCTGTTGTTTTAAATTCTTATTGCAATCTTTGGAATATCTGATATAAATATACAAAAAAAGCCTGTATGTTGACCTTCAGCTTCATAAGGAAGTGGATATTTAAGCTCAATTTATAGATACTGTATTGGATAGATAGAGTATTTTTGTTAGGTAGCAATGCCTACCTATGATGTATTTGAATATCATTGTAGTCATTAGTCATAATCTATAGAATATCATTGAATCATCATCATTCAAACAAAAAATATTTTTAAAAGATATATTTTGTTTGGAAAAATATTGAACAAAATTTAAACTCTTAACATCATTGCTATTATGCCATTTTATAGAATATTTATTAATGAAGGCAAAATCTGTGAATATAAAAACCAATTTTAAGAGTTGTGACTGAATCTGTGATAATCATGATGGTTATTATAGACACATATTCTTCCATATAAATACAAATATCAAATACTGGACACTGGCACTTTCAATAACTGTCATTTTGCATGTCTTCATTCTGTATTAATATTTCAAAATATAAATTTTTAAAGCTGTTAAACTTCACATTTGATATGTGCACTATGTAGTAATGAATGTTGCTTCATGTAATTAATATCGTGTAGTATTGTTAACAAACTAAAGTTTTCAGAACTTATACTGCACAAACTAAACAATTACTTTTTAAATTTTTCCCACAATCCCTTATTCCTATGTGAGTACAATTATGTCTGATATGATGTCTCATCCTTCTTAAATATACATATTTTTTCACTTTTTTTGGCAAAATGTATAAACATTTTTCTACCCCAGATCATGATGTTTTAATGTCCTTTTTTTCACTATGAGATCCTGGACAATTTGAGTTTATTTACCTTGGGCCCTCTTCAATAATATACTGAGTTACCTAACTATATATTTCAGTAGCCAATTAATTATAAAACATATTGTTAAGTAATGTGCTTTATAGCTTTTCTATCTTACTTCTATGATTATTTCTATCCTAGTGATTTCTATAATACTATTAAAACCAAATAAACTAAATAGTCTTTAACGTTAAATCAAAGTAGAAGATAGAAATGTACTTTAGAAGTAAAGTTCTTGACTAGCATATGTGAGATCCTGGGTCCAACCATCACACTTATTAAAAATTCTAGTTGATCGATATATATCTCTCTATATATACATACAATATATTTCAACTGATACAAATAATTTAAAAGATAAGCTGATGGATTTTTATGATAGCTTGAGAAATTGAAAACATTTTTTATTGTGGAATATTGTTTAGTATTAACTTTAAAAATGTGAGAATCAGTCAGCATTAATTGACTCCTCTTTGGTGGTAGGCTACTTAAATTCTTGAGCCGTTCTTGGGTTCTACATCATTTGCTCAGCTAAGAGAAATTATGTAACGTGCTAAGACCATATGGCAAGAATATTTTGTGGTCAATGGAGCTGATAAGACCCAGGATGCTTTTAGTGACATTTTATTTATTTTTACTTATGTGCATGTCTACATTAATTTGCACGACATGTGTGCGTGTGTGTGTGTGTATGTGTGTCTACATATGAGAGAGAGAAAGGACAGTTTACAAGTGTTGGCTTTCTTTTTCCACCATGTAGTCCTGGGTATTGAACATAGGTCATGAGGCTTGGCAACAAGTGTTCCTTACCTACCAAGTCATCTCACCAGCCCAATACCCAACATTTTAACTGAGATACTGTATTAGTTACCATTTCTGTAGTTTGTGCATATATGTGCAGTGTGAAAATATGCATCCATTCTACCTGTAAGTTCTGCTTTGAATACATTTATAAGATTTCCCACTCGGGAAATGTCTTTCTTTCACTGTTATTTTTAGCAGACTCATAAAGTTCTATTTTGAGTGACATTTACTGAACCAGCTTTAGTCATTTGAATGTATTTGTAAAGTACATTTTTTTGCCATCATAAATCATGCTTTGATGAGATGCAAACATAATACCTTTACAAATAAACATCTGTCATCATGAACAGAAATGGAACTCTGTCATCATTACAATTGAATCCTATGGTAGTCATATTCATGATGCCTTTAAAAAAATCATTTTGCACTACAACCTGAAATTGAATTAGGAATGAATGGATTTAATTTGAAAGTTCTTGATATTGGCTCAGATATAATTCACAACAAAACATCTGTTTTGAAAATGTATAACATTTTAACTGAAGCAACAAATTTCTCCTAAATTATGTTATAGAATATAATATGATATATAATCATATATATGACATACACATAGATATATTAATAGTGATTATATATCATATATATTGTTACTTTGAAAAATGAAACCTACCACTCAGTATGTAATGTGTCCATAATAATAATACAAGGAGTCCAAGTATAAGAGAGATAAATTGTATTAAACGCAATCCTCAAACTGACACATTTAGCAATTTTTTGGGAAGCACCTGTATAGGTAAGGCAGGTAGGTAGGTAGGTACTTGAGATAAAATCATGGAAAAACAAAACAAAAATGAGAATATGCCTTAATAGCTAATAGTTCTGATTTTCAGTGGCATGTTTTTCATTAATGAGACTGAATTTTGTGATCAGAAATTTCCTAAGTGTTTCCATAGATGATGAAAATAATGCTTCCTTTATTACCTTGTTTCAGTGCCTTTTTACAAAGAGCCTGTCTGGGAACAGTTTGAACAAAACTCAGAAATACAAGGCTTATGTCAAAAGTAGTGGTTAAATAAATGTCGGAGGATTGTTTCGGGGGACTGCAGAGATTCCTCTGCTGTTAATAGAGCCCTTACTGTTCTTGCAGAGGAGGGGACTTTTGTTCCCAACACTCTTGTCGGGTGGTCCACAATGAATGACACTCCAGTTCCAAAGAATCTGATGTCTCTGGCCTCCATGAACACCTTCTGTTATAGTTCCACACACAGAGACATACATAATTAAAGCAACAAAAACAGGGACTGGAGCGCGACTTGGTGTCTAGGAGTGCACACTGTTGTAGAGGATCAGGATTCTGTTCCAGTATCTGCAACTGGGCAGTTCGCAGCCCGCTGAACTCATGTGCACGTTCCCTCTCCACTCACATACACGTAGTTTAAACATAAATGATAAATAAAAAATTTATGCTTGAAATTGTACTGGTAGCACGAACTTGTTGACTGACTATGGGCTCAGTTTGTAATAATCATTTTTCTTTAAATGAGTGGCATTGAGTTTTAACTTGAATGAATATACAGAGAAAACTTACTAGTCATATGGTCCCCTCTACAACTACACTATTAGTTTAACTGTTTCCTGTTTGAATTTAGGTATCAGGTCCATATAAAATGTTCAGGGAAAATTGTGAGCTGGGAACAATTTGGAAATCTGAGCTTTCTAATTCATTTTTGTCCTTCCAGGTGGAGTTTTTCCTGAAGATTTTTCAATACTATTTACAATAAAACCCAAAAAAGGGACTCAAGCTTTCCTTTTATCAATATATAATGAACACGGGATTCAGCAACTTGGTGTTGAGGTGGGAAGATCACCCGTTTTTCTATTTGAGGATCACACTGGAAAACCCAGCCCCGAAGACTATCCCCTCTTCTCAACAGTTAACATCGCCGATGGGAAGTAAGTCATACAGTGAGACTGTTAGCATGCTAAAAATTTTCATTAATCACTCAACAGTCTTTATGAAGTGTGGTTTTTAGTGGCTGTTGATGGAAAACACCCAAAACGACTGCCATAAAATCCCCAAATTGGTCTAGACTACAGGCTGCAGGTAAAGGCTGAAAAACAATATCGATAAACTGACTGAGAGAAAAACAGGGTAGTGATGACAACAGGAATTTCAACAGTGGTTCAACATTAAGAACTGAGGTGAGGGAAGACCTCTTTCATATTGGAATCTGAGACCACAGTCATTCTGATAGTTCAGTAGACAAAGGTACTTGTAGCCAAGCCTGTTCACTTATATTCAATCCCTGGGACCAACATAGTGGAAGGAAAGAACATATGTCACAAGGCTTGTTCCTGGATAAGACTGATTCTCCCTATCTTAGCAACTCTTAATTGCCTATAGATATTCGTCTCGGACTTGGACCTTGTGAGTATTCTCCCATACACACTGGCATGGCAAAACTGGTATTGCCACTGTCAAGGTCGTATTTAGGGGACTGTATTTTTAAGGTGTCATGCGTATGATATGATTTCTTCTTATATATAGAAGACTCTTCTCTTATCACACGTTTTCTGGTTCTAACTCTTAACATCCTTCTGCCCACTCTTCCGTGGTGTTCCTGAGTTTAGGTATAGGTGCTATGTAGATTTGTCAACTGGGGATGATCATGCATGGCAAGTTGTGTAGAAGATATTCTTATTGCATCATATTACTGAAATGTTTTTGCTTTATTCTGTCTTTTTCACTGGGTAAAAATATCTTCCTATAATCTCGATCCAACTTGATAGTAATAGATTTAAGCTGGAAAAAGTATTAAAAATAATAGAAAAATCTCAGTAAATAATTTCGAGTGATTATCAAATAGAGAAGAAGCTGTATGTATATTCCCTACAGTAGAAAAGTATGTTTCATAGTATGTTGAGTGAATATAGGTAGCAGTATTCATTCATTTTTCTCTTTCTATTTTCATTTATTTATTTGTTCTTTTCTCAAATAATACATCCCAGCTGCAGCCTCTCCTCCATCCCCATTGTATCTCCCCTCTCCCCCAGAACCACTGTTCCTCTGTTTCCCTTCAGATGAGGCATCTGCACACCCCACCCCCCACTGGTGTCATCTGAATTCAGCATCAGAAGATACACTAAGACTAGGTATATACCCTCATATCAAGGCTTGACTAGGCAACCCAGTAGGAGGAAATAAGGAGCAGGCAAGAGTCAGAGGTACCCCCTCACCCGTTGTTAGGCTTTCAACAAAAACCCTAAAGAAGCACAGCATGTTTGCAGAAGACCAGGTGCAGACCCGTGCAGGCTCCATGGTTGCAGCGCAGTCTCTGTGAGCCACTATGAGCCCTGCTTAGTTGATTCTGTGGGCTGTGTTTTCCTGGTGTCCTTGACCCCTCTGGGTCATAAAATCTTTCCTCCCCCACTGAGGTGGAGTTCCTAGCTCCCTGAGTGTTTGACTGTATGTCTCTGCATCTGTTCCATCTGCTGTTGCAGGAGTATTCAGTGATGACTGGGCTGCTAGGCCCCATTTTACGAGTATAGCAGCATATCAAGGAATCATTTCATTGACTTTTTGTTTTTCGTCAGTAGTATTTGGTTTTACTCTAGATCTCTGGACCATGACTCATTTTTAGTTCATGGATTTATTAGCAGATATTTACTGTACACAAGTTTCATGGTCTCCTCTTAAGACTATTAAAATGTGGCAGATTTATTCAGGTCAAATGGCATAATAACTATTGAGATGCAAAATAATTGGTATTTAAATACACTTTAGTTGGTTAAGAACAATCATGGATTGTTCACAACTGACCACTCGTTCCATATATATATATGTATATATATATGTATATATATATATACTGTCTATTCTTTTGCTACCATTCATCTAGATACTGGTATTGCAGCCATGAACATTGCAGGAAAAGTCCCCCCACTCTTGTTTATTTGAATATTGTATTCAAATGCAACTATTTATGGAACAGAATTATTCAATAGAAATAAACACTTTGTGCATATTAGTTGGGTTTCTTTTCTTTTTATTTTAATTTTCGAGACAGGGTTTCTCTGTAGCTCTTNCTGTCCTGGAACTAGCTCTTGTAGACCAGGCTGGCCTCGAACTCACAGAGATCCGCCTTCCTCTGCCTCCCGAGTGCTGGGATTAAAGGCGTGCGCCACCACCACCCGGCTTAGTTGGGTTTCTTTAGCATGAAGATTTAATTTGATTCTTTTTAATTTCATTTCATTTATTCATGTGTATGTGTGGTGTGTATGTCTGTGCATGTTTGGGGGAGAGAGAGTGGTGAATCTTTGCATTTTGATGTATGAGAGGGCGCATGCAAGTGTGGCAGTGAAAATGACACCCAGGACAATCTTGAGGATTTGGTTCCCAGGAACAATCTACCTTTTTTCTCTCCTCTTCTCTCCTCTCCTCTCCTCTTCTCTTCTCTTCTCTTCTCTTCTCTTCTCTTCTCTTCTCTTCTCTTCTCTTCTCTTCTCTTCTCTTCTTTCTTTTCTTTCTTTTTCTTTTTTTTTTTTTGAGCCAGCATTTCACACTGGTATAAACTAGAGGTTTAGGTTAGACTGGCTAGTCATAAAATAAAGTACCAGATGGCACCTGTCTCTGCCATTGTAGCAGCGGGGCTGGAATTCCAGGCTGCCAGGTCCACTGTTCTCGTGGGTGCAAGGGATTGGACTTGCATATATATTATGCAGTAGTAGCCCCTTCATTAATGTTTTGATGGCTGCTAGTGTCACAAAGGCATGAAGGAGCAGACTAGTTAGCAGTATAAGCTAGAGAGGTGATGACTTATATTAAGCTGAAAATCAGCTTTTGTTTCATCATAAAAATTAATGGTGTTTTATTGATGGCATGGATATCATGAGAGAAAAGGAGCAATTAGGAATTCAAAGTTGAGTTGGTCTAGTATTATTATTATTATATTGAATGTTATATCTAATTCTATGATTTTTGTCATGTCATTAGCACAGCTTAAAGTAATTAAAAAGCAATTGAGCTTAGAGTTCAGATCAGATTTTAGTAGTTGAAATTATTTTTATTTTCTTCTAATGAAAAGTACATCCCTCAAGACTAGCAATGGTTTAAGTTAGCGCACAAGCTTCTTGGCATAAAGTTTGTGTAAATTTTGCTCTCTGTGTATGAAGTTACTCCAAGGCTCCTTATATAATTCTTTGCTCTACTCAAACCTTCACTGGTTGATTGTGCTAGTGGAAATACCAAAGACAACGTATGTATGGAAATGTACTTGGTCGTCACCAATAACTATGCCAAGCAGCATGAAACAGGCATTTGGGAGCCTTCTGCAAGTCTCTGTGTATTTTATTTTATGGATCTACTCCTAGACACTTCTGGAATATTAATCTAGCACTTTTCATTTGGAAGAAAATATAAACCACAGTGGCTTAAAGAATTCAAGTGAATTTCACTTAGTAGTTTCTGTTAGCACCAGACATTGTTAATAAAACCCTTTCGAGGATGCAGGGAGAGCATGCATGCTTCCAAGGGCTGGCCACATTCCTCCTTCTAAGCCTGTCATCACCGCCCTGAATTAGCTGGGGGCAGTAGCTACGGAGTGAATTGAGCCTCCCACTCCACACATGCGCTGACTCTGCTTTCTTTCAGTGTTTCTTCTTCTTGCCAGCCCTGGAAAGAAGGAGCGATATTGTGTCTCAGTTTTGGATCCTGCCCATGGTGGTGATCTATAACTGTCTTGAAATTAAAGTGGAAAAAGAACACGAAAACACTTGAAATAAATGGAGATCGGGACAGAGTAGCACATTGTGTTTTACAATTAGAACATTCAGTGCTCCAGATGGAGCAGCCATTCAGTCAAGAGACAGACCCTTTCATAGCCAGTCTCAGGGGAGCGCCAGAGCAGACTTTTCTTGTGGAATTCCACTTTGGAAGAAAGCATTCGAGCACAGAGAAACCCAAATGCATCTCAATCTCTGTCAGGTGTGCTCATCAGAAAACACAAAGCGTGGCAGAGGATGGCCACGTCCTTATCGGAGGGATGCCTAATCCATCCCCGTATTTTAGGAACCTGTGTCCTTTTGAGTACCTGGTGCTGTCCTCGGTAAGCAGTACACCGTCACTAGCTAAACCACTGAGGCATAAGTGTGCCTCTGTTTTTGAACCATTTCAGCTCACTGTTGACATCTAGAGCTCAGGTTCTAATGAGTCTGTTGATTTGGCAGCCAGAGCCTTTGAAACTTATAGCACAATTACTTCCTTTTTACAGGTGGCATCGGGTGGCGATCAGTGTGGAGAAGAAAACTGTGACAATGATTGTCGATTGTAAGAAGAAAATCACAAAACCCCTCGATAGAAGTGAGAGATCAATAGTGGATACCAATGGAATCATGGTGTTCGGAACAAGAATATTAGAAACAGATGTTTTTCAGGTAAACATCAACTAGGTTTCGTTAAGATAAGTTCTGTTAGGTCAGCTGGGTTAATG
Source organism: Alexandromys fortis (assembly GCF_014885135.2). NCBI lineage: Eukaryota > Metazoa > Chordata > Mammalia > Rodentia > Cricetidae > Alexandromys > Alexandromys fortis. The sequence goes on from NW_026067890.1 coordinate 177,607, forward strand.
ATTCTGGTCGTCATTTTGTTGTAAAACAGAGTTCAAGACTCTAAAGGGTGACCTGCTTTCTTCCTCTGTGATTGGAGTGGTGATGTTTTGTGTTGTTGGGCCAGAGGATGATTAGACAAAGGTGACCGCAAGGCCAGGGAAGCTTTGTGAAGATTGGTTGATTTGAAAACAAGTGTCCAGTTCTCCTGACAAGGACAGCCCATTTCACTCTTAAATTTTATTCTTAGTCCTTCAGCGTAGAGAGAATTACTTCTCGACTTCCCGTTCAAGAAGACTAATTCTGAGAAATATCCCAGGCATATATTCTGCCTGATTATCTTCTTCTGAAGTGTTTTCTAAAAGAGATTATGCTGATAAGATGAACTTGCAGTTTTAAAGTCTTAAAAGTAAAGCACATGTCATGATGGAAGCTTTTCCAATTGTATTTTGCTAATTATTACTATACATGTTCTTTTGATCTGTCAGTCATTGTATCTGGTCACTTATATTTTGTTTTCAGGCTTTTTCTTGGATAAATAGAACTGAGACCTGACTCTATTGAAGGGTACACTGGGGATTTGGAATATAACTGCATAAATCTGTATACTATGATTTATGTATTTTGTTTACACATGCCCATCTATTAATATGCACATATGTATGCAAATATAGATAGTACATCTTTTAAAAAGCATTGTAAACTCAGGGTCTCAGCTAGACCACTGCATATACAGATCTATGAATCATTGGGGGCACAGTATTAAATACAATGAACACTCATGACATTTTCAAATTCTCTCTTTGGGATACTAGTCACTAATGACTTTTTCAATTACTGTGTACTTAGCCATTTGTCTCTATATAAAACAAACCCCTTATATTACGATGATTTAAGTGATGAATGAATTGTGAAAATACATAATAGACATTACATATTTCTATATTTGCATCCTGATATGATGATTATGTTTTTACAAGTTCAAAGTACACTGGACTGAAAATGATTTAAAGTTTCTCTAAAATTCATGAACATGCAATGGAATGTGTTCATTTGCAGTCGAGATGATATGGTTTTTGCACACCTTGAGAATAATTATGAAGATTTATTCTGGATTGAGAACATTCTGACCCTTAATCCCAGGGCCTGGCTTCCTGTGCAGCTCTCAAAATTTCCGTTCCTCCTTTTCAATTGCTAAGTACAAAAGAGCATTTCTCACAGTAACTGAAAAAAAATAACTGAACAGGTGTAGGTAAACACTTGTATGGTGCAGTATGAACACATGTATATGTGCATTTGCAATGTGTAAATAATTGCGGTTTTCAGTTTACTATGGAATTAATACACAGCAGTCTCTTTCATTATGATTTCATGTCTTTTTATTATGTGGAATTTCAAATATTTTTGCATTGGAGGAGATAGCCATGACGTATATCTTAATGAAAATTTCTACTGGGTCTGTTTGTTTGTCCTGTAAAGAGGAATTCTTTTCAGGTCTACTGCTCACGTATCACACATCTTAGAGAGTTTCAATCTTTTGCTCCCTCTAAAGACAACAGCACCTTAGCACAGGCCTTACTAAGAGGAGGCTGGTGTGGGTGGACATAGACTGTATGCAAGCCCAAAGTGTCCACCTGACGGGTGACCGGGTTTGTCCACTGTCAGTGCGTGAACTGAGATTCTCTCCCCTGCTGTGTCTGAGCAATTGATAATCTTATAAAGCCTACACTCTATTTCTGTTAGCTTTAGTGATCTATAACACATGTTTTTCTTGTGATTATTTTATACCTGTGTTTCATTAGCCTTATGTGCTTGCATAAGATTTGCTTTGTTCTATTGAAACCTTAAGCATTGGCATCAGAAATATAAAAAGCCCCGTGAATTCTGACCTTGCCTTATCGATTCTAGTTATGGTGTTATTTATTCTCCACAAATCGCGTGTCCTTACCTCACAATATGTCTTGAAATTTTGCTCTTGAAAGGCATACATGATGGGGTGAGTAAAATAATCTGTGGGTATGTGTCTAGAATAAAAAGCAATTTGTAGTCGCATTCCATGTGAGCCTTGTGGGGAGTCTGAGAACATGAAATGCCAGTTCAGTCAGTGCTTTTCAGTTCTGCTCCCCGAGGTTCGTAGGAAGACTCAGGTGGTCTCGAATTATGCATTTTCCTCCTTCTTCACAGAAGGCCAAATTGTGATGGGCAGGTCTGAATATTTCAGTTTATTTAAAAACTATTCTTTTTTTCTCTCTTTTCTAGACACCCAACAGAATTACCTGTCTGGTTGTTACTGTGAGATCTTACAGAATCCCTTAATTAAAACTCACAAACCTGTACCCTTTACCATCCATGACTGAGTTTCAGTGGGATGTGTAACTCCTGGGGAGGGGACAGTTTCATAGAATTTTGCCTGTTCCCCAAAAGAAAGGTGCATGAGGCATGTAAAGACAGTTTTAATTTCAGTTTATTCTTCTTTACTATTTTCCTAAACTGGTTCTAATTTGTGATACATGTTGCAGTTTTGAAGATAGTTTAAAATTCGTGTTATTAAAATATAAATTCAGTGATTCTTTGTAAATGGAGACTGTTCATTTGTTCCTGGCTACCCAGAAATAAATAATCACACAGAAACTATATTCATTACAACAATGTTTTGGCATATCCCTAACTACCTCGAAGCAGGAAATTTTAAAGACAGTTCTGCCTATATTGGCAGTTTGTCAGTTACTTTCTTCTGTGTCCTGCAGAATGTCTAGCAGACACCCTGAAGGACTGTCTCACCTTCCTTAGGCAACTTCAGCAGTCATCTCTCTGTGGGTCCTGCATGTCCAATTCACACAGCATACCATAAAGCAGTCAAGGCAAGAGCAGTTTCATGCCCAAGTGACTACTAACCAATGACATAAGGAGCCTCTGCTGTGCCCATCTTCCTCTTGAAGTAGCGTAGTGCTGCCAATAGTAGATGTGTCTTACTGTCATGAAAAGTCCTATGTTCTTAAAACATTTTAAATGCCATATTCTGTAGTCTTTGAAAGGTTTGAAGAATGCCTGTGCTTATCTCAGCAACAGAAAGTAAAATCGGACAGCACTCAAGAGGACTGATTGAACACACGGGGCTAATGGAAAAGGAACTTATTACTTTAGGTTTCTGGCAATGCTACTCTGAGGAAATATGTGGTGTTTACAAACATGAATTCTTTGGAATATTAGCTAAAGGGAAAGGGCTTTAACTCTCTCTTTATGGTTTATAAACTACATTTACAACCTTTAAAAAAATCTTTAAAAGATTAAAAGCTATTGGATTATCCTGGTTAAAATTGTGTTTCATCATCTTTACTATCCTGTGTTTTATGGTGAGCATAGCATTAGTGTGAAAGTAAAGTAGTCCAGCTCAAAGCAGAATACAAGGAAGGTAATTAATTTCTGTATTGTGAAGCTACTTTTAGAACATGGTTTTTTAAAGACATAGGCTACTTCACTTCTTTCTATAAATGGCTGTATATTGTTCCTGCATGAGTGGAAAGAATTAGTTTCCTCTGGTCAGGCTTCTATGTAGTGACTCTATGAGTCCTAGTCTTAGTTACTGGTAAGCCGCTCTTCAGTGAAAGATGGAATGGGAGAATAATGACTGATATCACCTTTTTCGTTATAATATCCCAGGGACTTTTGAGTGCAAAATTCTGCAGGTTGCATCTTATTCTCTGCCATCCTTTCCAACTATATCAGCGATTCCTTCCCTCCTCTATCTTTCCAGTCTACAGTGTGTCCCTTCCTTCACACATGCTACTCACAGCATAGTTCCTGCCTATGCATCAGATAGTTTCTGTGTTTTGAGCATTCTGCCTGAATTCCATTCTTTTCCCTCTAAGTTTATTCCTGGTGTCCTTTAGTCAGTAACATTTTCCCTTATTGAACTAGCTATGAAACAGTATATCCTTCTGAAATATTACCCTTCTTTGTTGTTCTATGTTTTTGCAACTGTTTCTGGCGTTCTACCATTTGTTTACATATTTTCATTTTCTAGAATACAAACTTTGGAAGGACAGATGCTTTCTGTAGTATTAAAACAGTTTGTAGTCATGTTTGCCATACATATTATCTAACTGATATAGTCTAAAAGCAAAATACACTCTCCAGAGCTTATTAATTTAAGAAACACAGGCTTCAAGGAAGTAGTAGATAAGGCATGCTACCTTTTAACTACACATTGTATTCATTTTACTTTTTCACTGTGTGGAGTGGATCTACATTAGTACTTACACTCAAATAAGAACTCTTTTACCATTGAGCATATAGATAAGATAGGTGTGTACTTTGGGGGAAGATTCTCTTCAGTGTCAGATGTTTTCTGCAATGCTTGGTCAATGTTTATTGAATTAGAAGTACATTTAAATAATGTAGGACACAGCCCCTTTTCATAAAATTGGTTTCTTCAGCTGGTTTTGGTGCCCTGTCAGGGTTGTGTGGGCTGCAGTCAGGACAGTGACGATGTGGTGGTTTCTCTCATTCTTTCCTTTGAATTATGGTTCTGACGCACTATCTGGTGTGTGTTTCACTCACAGTAAGGCTCTCAGCATATTGGTAGCTTTCCTTCACCCCACAAAATACTTAAGAAAGTATCCTTCACTGTAAGGAATGTTTGAGAACAAAACAATGTGCCTGGTCTTACTGTCTTGGCATATCCAGAATTCTCAGTAGGTCAGAGACACAGTTCAACTGATGTGTCTTTCTTGGTCAGTACTTCAGAGTTTTAACCCCATGTAAGATCCAGTGTGTCTTCCTTCTTCCTGCGTATGCAATTAGAATCTCTCCCAAGACCCATTTGGTTGTTCACAAATTTCAAATGTAATTGGGAATGAAGGGAGCATCTATCAGATGGAGTGTGACATTGTGCTCCACCACCGCCTTCACTGTAGTGACTGCCAGACACTTCAGCTGCAGAGATTTTTCTTTTCTCTTACATTCTTTTCTTTCCCTTTTCCTGGCGTGATGGCTTATCACTTTAAGATCCATAAAACTGATTTTCTTGGATCTTATTCATGGAGGAATTACAAGTGAAATCTACAGCCACATTCCTTGAACTTTATACTGATATTTCAATTACCTCTAAAATTTTGAAAAAAAAATGCCTTTTACCACTTACGATTTCAAGTTTACAAACAGCTTAACTTATACTTATTTCAATGTTTGGGGGGAATACAAAAGAAGTAATGGTATTTTCTAAATATTCATAGTTATAATTTATTATAGAAAATGAGACAGACTAATATCAGAATCAGGGAGGGAGGAGAGGTGGTTCTATGGTTAAGAGCATTTGCTGTTCGTGCAAAGGACCCAAGTTCTGCACCTACATAGTTGTTCAAAATTGACTATAATTCCAGTTCCAGGGGGTCTGATGCCCCTTTGTGATCTCTGTGGCCTTGCTGTATGCTCATGGTACTCCTACATATATGAAGACAAAACATTTATCCACGATAAAACAAACCTTTAAAATCACCAGCAGAAGGAGATGTCTGTGTCAAGGTCCAGAAGATGAGGAACTTGTTTGCTTGCTCTTATTTCACACATGTTGAAATGGCATCTTTTAATGATGAAAAAAACATTTGCCTGTAGATCCATACATTTGGTGTTTCCTGAAACCCTAGAACATGCTAGCTGAATATGGATACTATAAATATCTCAGAGAACACAACTCTTGCTTTTGTGTAGTTTACAATCCACTGAAACAGATTGTCTTCTAGTATAGGCTCAAATCTTTCCTAGAAAATTACACACCTATGCTTTTTATATAAATCTTTAAGGTTTTTGTGTATGTATAATTAAAACATAAAACTATCATCATGGGACTTTTAAATGCATTCTTCAACTTCATTAGGAAACAAAAATTATATTTGCAGGAGTACAAACAGGAAAGCTAAGAATCTACTGAGTACCATTACCTCCTGGGGGGTTAAAGGAGAAAAGGAAGAAAAAGCAGTGAAGAAATGTCTTAATACTACTGACTTTGCGTTACAACAATGAAACACTCAAGATACCCACACAAAGAGAAAGGGCTTATGCAGCTCATGTTGGGAAGTTCAGAGTCCAGGGCAAGAACCATTTGTCTGATCTCTGAGGAGGACAATGGATGATAGTCCATCCTGGCTACAATGCACATAGCAGTTCAAGACTAATGTCTCAAACCAAAGCAGAGGAAAGGAAAATGATCATGGTCCCACCATCCTTCTAGAAGGAATGTTCAGAATGACTCAAGTAATATCACCAGTTCTCTTCAGCAGTACCAGATGAAGTTTTAATCTTAGACCTATTAAAAGAAATTTCAGTACTGAAAGCATAAAATCCCATTATTTCTCTCTTTAATTAGCATTTTTTAATAATCAAAATGAATTTATATCCATGAGTCCCAAGTCTCAAAGTCTCTCAACTCTTTCAGCATTGCTCAAAACTCAACATCAAAGTTATATCTGATATACAGAAAATTGTCAGCTGTAAGTCACTGTAAAAGTACAATATCAAGTTCCATGCATCTAAGACATGGTGGGACCTGTATGAGATAAATATTGCTCCCTGTTCCAGAAGGGAGAGAGCAAGCAGTAGATGGAAGAAGTTGACCCAAGGCTAGACTGGGCGTTAGCAGGCTAAATGCTACATCCTTCTGTTGCATCTGATACATACACAGTGGAGACACTGGGTCAAAAGGTGTGTCCTCAAGGGCTTGAGGAGCCCCGCCCCTATTGCTGTGCTGAGTCCAATCACATCATCTTCTGGACTAGTTTTATGTGGTGGTCACCGCTTTCCTCAGCAGCCACTGCAAGCTGCTAGAGTTTCTGATGCTACTTTAACTTTATGTTTGCTCACAGAGTTTTCCTTTGCACAACTCCATCAGCAATTCCCTGTGGAGGTTTTTTCGTTGCAGAATACTGCTGTATTCTAAGGCTTGAATAAAGAAAACTCTCTGTAGACCCTTCCATTACCCTAACTCTTGCATTTATTTTACTTGAAAAACTCGATTACATGCTATGTACTTGAGGCTTGCCATCACATAGTCCCAGCTGTAACACTCTCAGTGTACTTAACCTGCTCAGAGTGCAGTGGAAGGTTTCTGAAATAAATTTGTTTTTCTAACTTCTTACTGTCCTATACCGGGAGTGGGGCATCACTGATGATGTTTGAGATTCATTCATTCATTGCTATTGGTTAACATCATGGTATTTTTTTGGGGGGGTTAGAGGCTGTTCAACCCCATCCTCCTTACCTACACAAGTGCTATTCCGGTAAACCTTCGTTGTTCTTTTATTCTGTGCAGGCTGCAGTATTTCCCAACATTTTTGCCTTGCCTCCTTCTTGTCACTCTATGTGAGACTTAAACCAGCCATTTTTCCCCATGCTACAATAACGATGCTTTGCTGTGTTCAATCAACAAATCTGTTGTTTTGAGATTTAGCCTTCTTAGAGCACACTGACAATGCCCAGAAAAATTCTTATTTCCATATGAAATCTAACCAGGTAGACCTTCACTGTACCCATCTATTGTGTATATACAACACATTTTTGTTATCTATTCATAAACTGAGGAGGACCAATGATTCCATACTTTGATTGTGGTGAGTAGTGACAAGTACTGTGGGTATGCAGGTAACTCTCCTATGTGCTAAGTATGTTTCTATATATACCCCAATTTACTCAGGAGATGTTGTCTTTTTCTACTTCCCATGGAGATTAGATCTATCTATGATCTATCTATATCTCTCTTAGGGTCCTCATTGTTGTCTGAGTTCTCTGAGATTATAATTTGTGGGCTGGTTTTCTTTGCTTTATGTTTAAAAACCACTTATGAGTGAGCACATGTGATAATTGTTTTTCTGGGTCTGGGTTACCTCACTCAAAATGATGTTTTCTAGCTTGATCCATTTGCCTGCAAAATGCAAGATGCTGCTATTGTTTTTCTACTGTGTAGTACTTCATTGTGTAAATGTACCACATTTTTCTTATCCATTCTTCGGTCGAGGGGCATTTAAGTTGTTTGCAGGTTCTGGATATGAAAAACAATGCTGCTATGAACAGAAAACTGGCTGGTTTAAGTCTCACATAGTGGTATTACTGAGTCTTAGGTTGTTTCCTAATTTTCTGAGAAATTGCCACACTGACATCCAAAGGGACTGTACCAGAATGCATTCCTACCAGCAATGCAGGAGTGTTCCCTTTACCCCACAACCTCTCCAGCATAAGTTATCTGTGTTTTTTTGATCATGGCCATTCTTACAGGTGTAAGATGGAATCTCAGAGTTGTTTTGATTTGCATTTCTCTGATGACTAAGGATGTTGAACATTTCCTTAATTGTCTTTCAGCCATTTTAGAATCCTCTGTTGAGAGTTCTCTGTTTAGGTCTGTACTCCATTTTTTTTTATTGGATTATGTGTTCTTTTGATGACCAGTTTCTTGAGTTATTTGTATATTTTGAAGTTCAGATCTCTGTCTGATGTGGGGTTAGTGAATATCTTTTCCCATCCTGTAGGCTGTAATTTTGTCTTGTTGACTGTGTCCTTTGCTTTACAGAAGCTTTTCAGTTTCAGGAGGTCCCATTTATTAATTGTTCCTTTCAGAGTCTGTGCTGCTGGGGTTATATTTAGGAAGTGGTCTCCTGTTCCAATGCATTCAGTCTACTTCCTACTTTCTCTTCTATAAAGTTCAGTGTGGCTGGCTTTATTTTGAGGTCTTTGATCCATTTAGACTTGAGTTTTGTGCATGGCGATAGATATTGATCTATTTTCATTCTTCTACCTGTTGACATCCAGTTATGCCAGCACCATTTGTTAAATATGCTTTCTTTTTTCCATTCGATATTTTTCTTTTGCTTCTTTGTGAAAAATCAGGTATTTGAAGGTGTGTGGATTAATATCCAGCTCTTCAATTCAGTTCCATTGTCTGTTTTTCAGTACTGTAGCTC
>NW_026067890.1:186545-194631 GCF_014885135.2 Alexandromys fortis
TTTTTTTTTTTTTTTTTTTTTTTTTTTTTTTTTTTTTTTTTTTTTTTTTTTTTTTTTTTTTTGCTTTACCATATGAGTTGAGTATTGTTCTTTCGAGGTCTGTGAAGAAATTTGCTGGGATTTTGATGGCCATTGCATTGAATCTGTAGATTGCTTTTTGTAAGATTGCCATTTTTACTATGTTAATTCTACCTACCCAAGCGCATGGGAGATCTTTCTACTTTCTGGTGTTTTCTTCAATTTCTTTCTTCAAAGATTTAAAGTTTTGTCATACAAGTCTTCCGCTTTTTTGGTTGGAAGTTCTCTGAGATGTTTTATGCTATTTGTGGCTATTGTGATGGGTGATGTTTCTCTGATTTGTTTCTCAACCCAGGAAATGGAACTTTTACAATATAAGAAATTCCGGTTTTAATATTGGAACTTAGTTCTGAGACTTAGAGAAAACTGACAACCTACGGAAAGTGTGGATACTAATTTCTTGACATTGAAGAGATCATCATATCTCAGTTGTAAGGAAGAATAAGCACAGCATCCCATGAAGCTGCCCAGTTACATATGAATGTCTAATGCCATCCCTGTGGTTCTTTTTCAATCAGATGATCCATCTAACAGTCATATCATTCAGCTAGGTCATGTGTTAATTATAATAATTTATCTGAGCCTGGATTCTCATTGTTTATTCTGTGAGGTTCACTGCTATATGGCACAGTCAGTGCTTGGCCATCTTGGAGTTGAACTCAACCAAACACTTAGTGGTCTTACACCAAGCGACAGTTGGACTTAAAATAAGAGTCTTAATTCTCACATATATTAGATGGATTTTATATGATACCTTATTTTAGTAAGCATGATTATTTATATACTGGATCTCAATTAAAATGCTACATAGGGTATTGTGTAAGCATTTCCAGAGCAGAAAATAGAAATAAACCATCATCATGGAAATTTACTAAATGAGGTGTGGTAGTGTTTGTGTGTGGTGATGGTGTGTGTGTCTGTGTATGTGTATGTGTGTGTGTGTGTGTGTGTGTGTGTGTGACTTGGAGAGAGACAGAGAAGAGATCAAACCCAAACTAGTAAGAGTTAATGTATGCATTCATTTTTGGTATGGAAGAAGCTTACATAATTATGTTTATAATTGGCAGTGATAAATGTTTTAGTGAGAATTTTCAACAAAGGAAAGTGCCATTTATTTGTTTACAAAGATTTGATTTGGTTTTCTTACAATCATGTAGCCATTTTCCAATAAGTCCCTACAGTCTATATGAGAATTATTTATTATATAGAACTAGTTGACACAGCTGTAGATCATGAAGTAATTCTATCTCAATCTTGTCTTTTAGAGCATTATAGAATGAAGACATCTTTTTCATGCCTCTAATGTTACAGTAATACAGAGGCTAGTTTTATTTCATAATTTTGCCCCTTTCTAGCTCTGGAAAATGTTGTAGCATTAAAAATAATATTTACAGCTCATTACACCTGTTATGATACTCAGGTTTATTTATAGACTGTCATACAACACAACATATGATTAATACAAAACACTGTGAAATACTTTCTGGGAAAATAGTGCTATTGGATTTTTACAGAAATTTCCAATTTTTTCCAATACTATATTTTACCGCTAACCATTAAATGCTGAAATAGAAATTTATAGTGGAAACATTAGCAACACTCCATTAGAGAAGTAAAGACCTATAAATAGAATAGCAAGTGGTTGGAAAAACAATATTCCTTTCAAAATCTGTTTAAGAAATAGAATTAATATATGAGACACTATATTTTTTGTATTTTAGCCATTAAATATGGAACTTAATAATTTGTAACTCTGGAATAGATGTTAGATAGCATTTCTCAATTTGTTCATTTCAATTCAACTAAAGGGACTGATAATCCCAGGTAATTAGGAAAAAAATTAAGAATTAGAATTTCTAATTAAAACCACCAGTGACATTATTCCTCGATGTACTAGCTGTGCCCAGCATTGCCAAATTATTGCTTTATGGGGCAATAGAATAAACAAGTGTGCATTCAGTGTTCTCATTTTATGGGTGTGTCTTCATCTCTAACAGCCCAGATGTGGCTACTGTGTGCTTCATTGATGAGTTTTGGCTTGTGAAGTGCTGTCAATATATTTTAGGTACTTATATGCCAAAAATTAGTCATCAATGACATAATTCACCTATATATTCAGAAAATATTGAAAAGTCATGCAGAAAAATTGTTTATTTGGTCAACTTCTTATAGCGTTTCATGATATAGGCAAGTAACTATGGGAAATATTAATAACAGTGTGACAATTAGAAGTCCCATAGTATTTTTCACCTAGATGTTAACTGCAATTGCTGTATTTCATGTTTAGTAGAAACTAAATTAGTTTTTTCTCCTTATTTGGAGTGCTACCTGAGCATACATGCATGCATACATAAATATGTACATATGTCCATACATACTAACATTCATACATAGATACATATGTGTGTTCAAAGAGTTTTTAGAGACACAAACTTATAAGTTAATAACAAAATGAAACTACTTGAAAAAATGTAACGGATTCGAGTTCAGCTTCCCTCTGGTTAGAGAGAAGAATGGTATGTAAATCCATTAAAAGGTCCTCGTAGCTCATGTATTACTGACCCTGAGCAGCAAAAAAGAAGATTTAAATTAGTAGATGTCCTGTACATTCAGAAAACCTTCTGAGACACTTGAAGGTTCTAGCTAGTTAACATGGCAAAAGGAAAATCCTTGTTCATTACCATATAATGGAACAGTTATTTCCATGTCCAAACTAAGAAAAAAAAATACAATGCTATAAGCAAGCAGTACAAATCTATGTTTTATTATGTATATTTTCTACTATATTATGAGTTTATCATAGTGGGTGAGCATTTTCTTTTCCTGAACCAACAATTTAGTGTAAACTAATCAACATTTTAGCCACTGAAGTTCAGTTTCTCTCCCATGTCTTTCATTTGTATTTTACTATGTATATTTAATTGTGAATTCTGTAAAGCTGAATATTAATAAGTAGATCAATGTACAGTAGATTTTCTATAGCAGACAGTAAGGTGGAACAGTGTAATTGATTATGATTTTCTCAGTCTTATGAGACTTTTCTTTATAATGATAAGCATTTAAGTAATTTCCCTTCTTTGTACATTGGAATGTAGGCTACTGTGACCTTAAAAACATGTCAAAGGCCTGTGTATTTGCCTCTGCTTGACTACCTCCTCGTCTGACTCTTTGTAGGGCGATATTCAGCAGTTCTTGATCACGGATGATCCCAAGGCAGCTTATGACTACTGTGACCATTACAGTCCAGACTGTGACTCAACATCGAAGGCTGCTGCTCAAGCTCAGGAGCCACAGGTAGACGAGGTGAGGATGCAGGGCAGAGGAGGCCCTCAGGTCCAGAGGGGGGGGGGGCTGTGACCTCCATTTAAAGCATATTTACCCAGTTTAATTAAACTATATTTTCAAGTAAGAGTTCTTGAATATTTTGAGAAGAATATAGTACTTTATTTTTCTTTTTCACAGTGAATTACTTAACACTGTATTTCAGCTCTTTGCTTTAATCAGTTAAAACCTCTTACTATGGGGAGAGCATGTCTTATGATGTAATGGCCATTTCTCAACTTTTGATATTTCATACTGAATGAAGAGAAAAAAAAAACCGAGATTGGTCTTGAAGATTTTAGGCCCTATTATATAATCAGAAGCTTACTTATTTTTTAATTTTCAAAAAGTATTTCTTTTCTCATAGGAAAGTAGACAAATCAAACCCGAAATAGTTGGTGTTTTAATTTATATTGGAAGTATTGTTTTTGTTTTAACATAATGTAAAACATTTTTAAGATTATATAATTACATTTCCCACCTTCCCTTTCCTCCTCCCTAGCTCTCCCATGTACTCCCCTCAACTCTCTTTCAAATACATATCCAACCTGATTGCTCCTATCCAGGACTACACATTGGTCCTGGATACCAATTGGTGTTTTATTTTCTGAGAAAACTATCTTTTCCCATTTATTTTCTGAAAACTAAGGGATTCAAACTGTAAAAGGGGATTTGAATTTTAAGACCAAAAGTCTTTTTAAAAAATACCTCAAGTAGTGTACATGTTACTTTTAAAATCTACATGATTTGATGCGATGTTTTGAATTTAAACTACTCAGAATAAATGGACATTTTTTCCTTTATTGTTATAACTGATACAAACCGTTTTGGTTTTTATAATTCAAAGTTGCAAAATTTTCACAGTATTTTAGCTTGTAATGTATCCTAGTGTATTCTGTTGTCTAAATTTTTATTACAATTTAACATTCGTCCTTTTTTTTTTTTGAAATCAGAATAGTCTTCAGAGACAGCAGCAAGACCAGTATGAAAGAGTTAAGGAAAATTACTTGAATGTTTTGTTTGCACATTGTTCAAGTGAATTAGTCTTTTATACCCTTATGACTCACTAAATATATTTTTGGTGGTTTCAATGGGAAAAACCATTATGTTAGGGTTAGTTTCTATAGCTGATATGTCAAGTGTGTCAGTATTGCTGCGTTCAAAACTAATGATATTCATTTGACAGTTGCCACTTTTATAAGTAAAATAAAGTGTTATAGTAAATACATGGTTCTACTTAGTAGAAGAAGAGAAGCAGGTGTTCTTTGGAGTCGTGATTGACAGCTTATAATGTAGTGTGCCAATAGTGAAAAGTTTTACTTTAATTTTTTTTGAGGAAGAATTACTCTTACTCCCCCTAATTAGCTACACTTATACTTGAACGAATTAAACATTTTATATTAATCCTAAAAAATAAAAATAAGTGATTTTTATTATAATTTTCAATGATAGCCATTAAATGTGTCATTATATACTAAATGTGTATTTTCCTAGTTAATTTTCAGGTAGTCTGCCTAAACAAATATCAAAGCAATGTCATCTTTTCAAGTCTAAACATAAAGTGTAATGTGGAACATGGGTCAGTACATTGTTTAATATTCCATTAATCTATTTGTGAACTTCCCTAGGTAAGGTGACTCAAATCTGTATTTTTTTCTACCTCTTTTTCCCTCACGTAACACATCTAATCCATTCTAAACTCATCTGTGTGTGCTAAGCTGCAGTTCCATCCTTACCATGGGATGAGAGATGTACTCTCTAGGTAGATTCCCATCCAGAACAAACATCTTCCTTCAGCAGTGGGTTTACATTGCCTGACACAGAAGCATAAGTGATATCAAGATTATGTCTCTTTCGGATATTCTCATCATGTTAAATTATCTTCCTGACTTACAGGCAATTGTAAGACATTAGATATTAGCGTTCTGTAGTTCTATATGGTTGGGTTTTTTTCTTTTAATACTAAGAAACCTAACTTGCTAATACGGATGTCTCACACCATCTTTTTGTTAGTGTCTGTTGTCAGTGACAGTTCTCATCAAGGCACAGTATTTTACGACTTCACTATTTTTTTTTTCTGCTGAACAAAAAAGTGAGGAAAAAAAATTTCAGAAACCTCATCTTCAGAGGCGTTACAGGTTTCCCCTGGAGTATTCATGAAGTAAATTTAACTTATCTGTCACAGCACGCTTTTGTTTTTTGTGAGTTTTTTTGTTATTATTTTTGTTTTTTACTTTTTATTTTTTTTCACTTGTTTTTCTTTTATTTTATTTGATTCTCCTCTCCATACAATGCACCCTATTACAGTTTCCCAGCCCTCTACTCTTTCCAGTTCCTTATCACTTCCCTGCCCCTTTGGATCCACTCCAATTCCACCCCTTATTGAAAAAATGGGTCTGTAAGGGATAACAACCATAGATGACAAAATAAAATGCAGCAAGATGAAGCAAAACTAATATATTGAAGTTGAACATAGCAACCCACCCTGAGGAAAGGTGTCTGAAGAGCAGGCATAAGTGTAGGAGACCCACATGTTCCCACAGCCAATCATTCCATAAAAACACCCAGCTAAAAACCATAATAAATAGACAGAAGACATGGTGCTGACCCAACCCATGTAGGCCATGTTCTTGCTGACTGAGTATCTGTGAGCTCAGACGAATCTCGCTTAGTTGAATCAGATGGCTTTGTTTTCCCCTATCACTGTCTTACGTCGTTTCTGTCCCCACTGTCCCTCTAACCTCCTCTTATGGGGGAATTACCAAAGCCCTTAGCAGAGGGACCTCTTGGAGGCCTTTTATTTAGATTCTTTCTCTGCATAACGTCTGGCTGTGGGTATCTGCATCTGTTCCCATCTGATGCCAGAGGAGGTCTCTCCGATGATGACTGGATATGGCACAGATCTATGTATATAACAGAATTATCATTGGAACAATTTCATGATACTTTTTATTTTTGTTTTGTTTTAGTTTTTGTTTTGTTTTTGAGACCAATTGTGGTTGTTTTTACCCTAAGTCGCTGGGCTATTTAGTCTCTGGCTCTTAGTCACCCAAGCAGTGTTGGATATGGCTTCCTCCCATGGAAGTGGATCTTAAGTCAATCAGACACTGGTTGGTCACTCCTACCTGTTCTGTTCCTCCACTGCCTTAGCATATTCTGCAAGCAGGACAGATTGTAGGTCAAACGTTTTGTGACTGGGTTAGTATCCATGCCTCTCCTGAGTGTAGCTTGTGCCAGTACCAAAGAACCCAGAACATAAGGGTGATGGCTCCGTGTAGGCACCAGCGTGACTTCCCTATGTTCAATGAGTTGTGTAGATGTTGTCCTCAGCATTGGAGTACCACTTTTAGTTTTTCAGATATCAACCCTTTGTCCTAGCAACAGCCTGGGTTGTTTGGGGATTTCTATGAAACCCTTCTTAGTCAACAACTCAATTGAATGTAACCCAGTCTCATCCCTAGAAGCCTTGCCTAGATACAAGAGATGGACATCTGAGACTGTCTATATATTCCGCACTACTAGGAGTTCTCATTAGGATCACCTCCATACCTTACAGGAGGCTTCAACTGCGCTAGGTTTCCACACTGCCACTCAAATGTCCCCAGTTCCAGCCATGTCTCTCCTCCCTCTCTCCCTCTCATCTCACTACACACTGACCTCTCATGCTTCCATACACACCCACCTCCATTCCTCCTGTAAAATCTATTTTATTTTCCCCTCCCAGGGTTTCAGGGCTTTTCATTGATCACAACCAGTACTTCTCTATACCTATTTTCAGGATATTTCAAAATTCCTTAGTGAGAAGTGAAATGTATCCTCCGAAGTATGTTGTACAGCTTCATGTAAACAAAGAATCATTTACGTATGCTAAATAGTGTTGTTGTTTTTTAAAGGAGTGACTAGGCAGGTAGTAAAATAATGAGACTACAAGGAGCAGTCCTTCTGATTGACTCTTGAGTTATCCCCTGAAAAAGATATGTTCCACGGCTTGATGAAGCATACTTACCAGGTGCTTTACTTCTCCTGTGAGAATTCTGGCAGTTCTAATTTGCAGAAAGATCCAGGAGTAGAGAGAATTATGAAGATTGAAAGACCTTTTTTCTTCTGGCAGAACCTTGACATAAATTAATTACTCTGATAAATATTGACAGACATTTACAAATTCATCTTCATATCCCAGAACTTAGCCTAAATGCTCTCTTAATAATCAAACTTAAAACTAACTGTTCATTGTTTTACTGATCGTTCTTTTCTTTTTATTGTATAATTTTGTATTTTATTGTATTATTTAGTTTTTATTGTATAATTTAATTAGATTTAAAACTCTAAACAAAAAAAATGACCTGCAAATATTTCTTTTTTTTATATTTTATTTTAAGCCAGTTATATGTATACTCAATATTTTATATTCCCACATGAGTGATGGTAGCTACAGAAGCATTATTCTTTGGTGCGTTGTTCTTACTTAATACTTACATAAATGTCTGACATGGTGGTTACATACTTGTAACCAAGAAATTGCATGGTGGAGGCATAAATATCAAGAGCTCAATGCCGTATTTGGGTGCACAGCAAGTTTGAGGCCAGATTGAGGACTCTTTCTCTCTCTCTCTCTCTCTCTCTCTTTCTCTCTCTCTCTCTCTCTCTCTCTCTCTCTATATATATATATATATATACACATATATAT
>NW_026067890.1:194656-215439 GCF_014885135.2 Alexandromys fortis
ATTTATGTATATGAAATATATATAGACTTCTGTTGTGTATATATATCTATATTTAGAAACATATATTATATATATAAGTATGTTCTATGTATATGCTTTATTTATAAACTTTCCATATATATGTATATGTTTTTATATATACATAGATTTTCCATATATGTATATATATTATATATGGAGAGTGACAGAAATTTTTCTAGTAGCTGTAGATATTTTTTTAACTCATATAGGTACAAAAGGTATTTAAGTGTGTTTTCTATACACATTCCAAATATTAAAAACATAAGTTAAAATTTTCATAAACATAGCTTTGTAAATGAATACACTGCCCTCCTCCTCATCCCATAAATAGGTTGTGGGAAATACACTTGGTCCCCAATTAAATTTTTATTACAGAAATATCTAAGGTACAATGTTGTGAATTTAGTTCAAATATTTTAAGATTTGTAAACATTGGCCACTAAATCCAGCAGAAAATAATAACAATGATGGAAATGATTTATTAATTGAGGTATACCTATCTTTGAAAATGTAATACTTAAGTAGTTCTCATGTTCATTTAGATTTTAGCTTAGAGCAACGGGCAGGTAGAAGTAAAATGACCCTTTCACAATGCCTAAGACAATTGGCTATCACTGATATTTACACTATGACTCACAGAAGTAGCAAAATTACACTTATGAAGTATCAATGAGATAATTTTTTGGTTGGGGTCTCCACAACATGAGGAACTGTATGAAAGGGTCACAGCATTAGGAAAGTGGAGAACCACTGGTTTAAAGAAAATGAGAGAACTGGGAACAAATTTTAAGTCTACATTTTCCAAATACAGTCATATATATTTCACGCATATTTTCCAGTTTCCCATGATAGATGTGAACATCTCATATTTTCATGAGACTGTTCTTTATGTTTTTCCTTTTCCCCATGTTATTTATTGAGAAAGCATACTTACTGAAACACTGTCTTTTTTAGTCTCATCTTCACCGTGCTTGTGTTTGAAGCCAGTGCCTGCTGAGTGCTTGTCCACTTAGCTGCAGCCCCAGAGAAATTACTATTTTTATAGGGAGCGATTTCACCGCAGATTTTTATGACTCAGAATTAGACTGGATATTTAACAACCGTGTCCATAACAATACATCCTATATTTGAATTAATATTTACTCTTTGATAAAAGTTTGAATCATTATTCAAAACTTTTATTTTTTTCACAGCCCTAACCACTTGTTCTGTTCTTAAAAGAGCTTGCTTGATAACTCTGATGTTATTAGATGCTATGTACAATAGAATAATATGCGTGTTTAATCCCAGATCTCTCTTAACATTTACTTTGAGTAAACGTTAAGCAGATGATCTCCACTCTGTTAATAATATTACTTGCAACTAACCAAATTGCCCACTATTTTTTCCTTTGTGATGTAGTATGCTCCTGAGGATATAATCGAGTATGACTATGAGTATGGGGAGTCAGACTATAAAGAGATTGAGAGTATAACAGAGACACCCGCTGTCACTGAAGAAACAGTAGCCCAAACAGAGGTAAACCCAACTGTCTGTTGTATGTGATGCTCCACTCTGTCATTCCTCTGATGCACCCCATACCTGTCTCGGACTTCTGTGAATTAATCATGGATTTGACTCAACAGAGGCTGCCCTGAGGATTGCTGACCATTTTGACATCTGCACGTCCTCCCTTTCGTCCGTGGTCTTTGTTCTCTTTCTCATTACATGTTTTCCATTCCATCTTTCATGACATTTTACAGAAAAAGAAATCCAATTACACAAAGAAGAAGAGGACTTTGACCACTAGCTCAAAGAAAAAGTCTAAAAAGTTCACATCCCCCAAATCTGAAAAATATGCATCCAAGAAGAAGAAGCGTTACCCAGCAACAGCCAATGCCAAACTAGGGGTCCAGGTAGTCAGAAAAAAAGCAATCAAGATCTCTCCTAGATGAGATGGAAGATCTCTGATGAGTCTTAGTCTTAACCCAATTAGACCAATTCCAATTTGGCTAACACTCTAATTCAATTAATTCGTGATTTTCATGTACTTGAGGTTACTTTGCAAATTTCCTAACTCTCTTTCTTCTGAATTTATCATCAGGCAAATATTGTGGATGATTTTCAAGACTACAATTACGGAACAATGGAAACGTACCAGACAGAATCTCCTAGGCGCTTATCAGGATCTAATGAGGTAACCCACTTAGGCAGCAATAATCACCCCATGGCTTTCAAAATATGTAATGTCTTGATGGATTTTCTTGGAGAAGCATCTCAGCCACTGAGAACTTTGAGTTGTCATTCTTAGAGAAACAGAGTCATTAGTTCATAAGTACAAAACATTCTGCGTTTACAGTTGATGTCAATTCAAGATTTGCATGACACTTTGCTTCATGCAAATTCCATCATCACCAAACTGAATTGGCTGCTATCATTTTCTGTATCGCTCCTACAGCTGAGCAAACTTCTGTAACATCCTATGAAGAGTATTCACAGCATGATCCTTCCAAGAGAAGAATCCTCTGGTGTGAGAATTGTATCAACAGCTGATACAATTAGCTTTTTATTGCATGGGAACAGTCACTGTTCATTCTGATGACAGCAAGGATTTTAGATTTCAATAACTGTTTAAATTTTAAAATATCTTTACAATATTAAAGTTAATTATGATTAAAATATTATTTATGCATTTGATTGTTTTCCATGAAAGTATTCTAGGTTAGATAGGTCTGATTAAGTCCTCTTAAATTTTATATTACACATATATTTTAATCATAAAATAACAATCAATAAAAATTCAGTTTAATACCATTAAATATTTTCTTGCCACTATTTATATTATTATTCAGTGAATGAGCATTAGGTAAGTTTAAGCAATTTAATTATTTTAAACTTATACTTGTGCCAATTAAATATAATTATAATACAAAAACATTCTTTAGAGTTATAAGTATTTAGGGTGTGAATAGATTTTAAATTTACCTTGTCTTAGTTGTCTTATGAGATGTTACAACAGCTCAACATGTTGACTTTCTTATCTAAATTCATTCTGGGTCCTCTACTTCAGTGCTAAGAACATGATTTCATTATAGGGGAGATGAACCTTCTTTGCAGAAGTATGTGTTCCAGATTTAAGAGTACTATTTTATGATGTGGGACTTTTATTTTACACTTAACACAGTAATGTTACAGTAATAAATTTACATGTATTTTCATTCTCATAATTTTCTATATTACTTATTTAGTATATATTACTCTACTATCTATATTCAGTTGGTCTTTGAGAACAGATTTGTGAATGTTCCTTATTTAATTTGAACTTGATCACAATCATAGAGCATGATAATAATGGCACTTTCTTAAGTGCACAACTCTGGCTAGGTAATGGAAGAATAGTTTTCATTGGTACTAATGTTTAACTGACAAGACCGAGTATCAAATTACATGACACATCTTTGTAACAAAGATATGCTTTACCATATTATCCAATATGTGAAAATTAAGCAAATATTTAGCTTTATGCTTGATTTATTGTTCAGATCTTAAACTCCAAAGTGATCTCACTAAAGAACACAATTCCCTTAAGTGAGAGTAAACACACATGCTGACGCCGTGTGAATGTTTGCCGTTGGTGGGGGAAGGTGCTTTGAAAGCAATATGTCTTTGTGCATATCAGTGTATGTGCAAGTATATTTCTTTCAGCGGTACTCAGCAGACTCTTCCCAGGATCTCTGGTCTTGCTTGAGTAGTCAGCGCTCTTCACGTCACAAGCCATTAAGCTGTAGTCACAGATGCTTGCCTTGCTTTGCTAACAGTCAACTTCATGTTCTCCAATTCCCTGCAACTTAACTGAATAGCCAAATCCAGTTGAAGAAGGTTTCACTGAAGAGTATCTAACTGGAGAGGATTATGATGTCCAGAGAAACATTTCTGAGGATGTTCTGTATGGAAACAAAGGGATAGACGGCAGGGACTCTGATCTGCCGGTAGATGGAGATTTAGGCGAATATGATTTTTATGAATACAAGGAATATGAAGAAAGGACAACAACCTCCCCTAATGAAGAATTTGGACCAGGTGTCCCAGCAGAAACTGATTTTACAGAAACAAGTGTAAGTCAGCATGAGGCTCTGTGCCCTGTCTGTGTCTTGGGGATGTCTCTGTGTTCATTCTGGTGTGTTTTCAAGTTCAAAATGGAGTTGAGTTCTTCTGTCAGTTGTGAACACCGATCATAGCTACATAGCCATGATGGATTCTTTTAGAGTGGGAGCTGACAGCTATTGTGTCTTGGGCTCTCACTGCAGTCTTCAGTTTAAAATATTGTAAATAGAATTGTACCTCAAATCAAATTTCTCATCATTGATACATTTATATAATTTTGTCATTATTTTTCTGAACACTAGCTCTAATTTTTTAATTTAGATTACTTTCTCCATTTGATTTGGTGACATTTCTAATGTCTTAGAGCATTTTTGAGGATACAAATGCATTCAAGTTTCTGTAACAAACTAAAAGAAGTAATGATTTGTTCGTACTCAAACAGTGTTCATGTGGATTTGGCAGTATTGATATCTTTAATCCTTCTTTTGTGAAACGAACACATTTTAAAGTGTTGTTTTAAGTGTTGCTAGATGGTTAAATTATTTTTTGTTAAAAATTGAAAAATTCCTTCTTTGACTGAAAGGTATTTTGACCATTTTTTTTAAATTTTTCACTTCATAGATAAATGGCCATGGTGCATATGGAGAGAAAGGGCAGAAGGGGGAACCGGCTGTGGTTGAACCTGTAAGTGTGTTTAATATGTTTAGAAATAGCTAAACTGTTTAATTTATGAATTACCATCACCAAAAGTCATTGTGTAATGCCCATGAATTTTCAATGATAATTATAATATTTCTAATTTAACACAAATAGGTGAATAGGAAAATTTTCTGAACAACAAAGTTTCAGTAAAATAAAACATATTGACATTTATGGAGTATTGCATTTTGAAAGTAGCTGACATTTTTCTGCTTCAATTCTATTATTTTGAAATCCAAATTTACATGTCTTTTCCTCTAGTTTCAGATGTTTGTTTGTTGAAATATCATGACTTTAGCTGTTTCATGTGTGATTTCGTAGTATGATTTTACTGTATGATTTATATAATTACGTTATTAGAAATTTACTGTTTGATCCAAATACATTATATAACAATAAAATAAACTGAATAGAAATGAACTTGAGATAGAGATTTGTGGAGAGGCAGGTGGACTGGAATGCTAAGGAGGGGACCAGTGAGTGTGGTCAGTATGTATTATGTTCTTGTGTGAAATTCCAAGATGAGAATGTTCTCTAAAACTTCATTATGTTTATTTGCATGATTATGTGCAGCCATGTGTTTATTACCCCAAATTATTGCTCTTTTTATTTGTATTAATTCTATGAACTCTCAGGATATTGTTTCTAGAAGCAATTTTAATATCCGCAATTTTCCTTGACCAGCAACTTGCGAAAAGCAATGCATAAGAAATGGGACTTGTATACTTAACTGTTCACTTGTTTTTCTTTCTGTAACCACAGAGAAATATAGTTTTCTGGAATTAAATTGTTTAGGGTATCATTCCTTTCATTGATTCATACACCAATTCATCCATTAACATAGAAAATGTTACTGAGCTCCTGTTTTTGTTGATTTTTCTTGTTTGTTTTATTTTGTTTTGTTAGAAATTATCGAAGTGCTAGGGAAGAGCTTGGTCAGACATCGCTGTGCACTTTCCACAGATACACTTTTATCCTGTCTCTAATACATCCTTCCTCCTCCCTAATGTTAATCGTCTCAATACTTACCTTACTTTCAATTAGTTAGTAGGTTCTCTGATTGTAAGAATTATGTCTTCTATCATTTTAAATGATTCCATTTTCCCATACAAAATATTTTAAGTGGTTTGTATAATATGAATTCAGAATTTGCTTTAAAAACTGTAATGTCTAGTGTGCTCATACAGTCAGTGGAAAGGCTAAAGTTACGTGGTGATTTTTCATTGCAGGGAATGCTTGTTGAAGGACCACCCGGGCCAGCAGGACCAGCGGTATGTATATGATTTGTAATCTTCATTTTCAAAACTACTGAATGTAACATTTCAGTCATATAGTTGACTTGTTTATATTTTAGACTGATTTGATTTATAGAGGAAAACTGTCAAGTTCAGGATTTGGTAGACTTGACCTGCTTTTCATTTGTCTATAAAAATGAAAATAAATTTTGAATTTTTTCTTTCTTTATACATTATATTTGTGCACATGTACATGTGCCTGTGTGAGATGTGAAATTTTTGTCAAATAAATATATGACATTGTTGCTTTTAAGTGATGACAAAAAAGTATGTTGAAATGCTAACAAGCTAAATGCCTTTTTTGTTCAGCTTTCCAGCCACATTTTTGAGGTCTAGTCTTATGAACAGCCATTTCTTCAGGCGGAGCTGGGCACCAGGTTCCACAACAGCAACTTTCATTCATTCTCCCTTCCTGTTTCGCTTGGCTTCTGCCTCCACCCTGAGCACAGCCTCATAGAGGAGCAGTTGTGCTGGCTACAGAGCCGTTTCCTTTATGTCACGTTTTTACAAGAAACCAAATAGGGCAGTTGTTTGGGCGTCAAATGTATATTTATAAAATACAAATGAAGCACCCTTGGATTTTTAAGGGAATTCCTTTACTTGCATACTAATAAGTCAAGAAGTTGCTTCTGATCCTGTTTTTCTCTGCAGGGTCTAATGGGTCCTCCAGGTCAACAAGGCCCTTCTGGGCCCCCCGGTGACCCTGGTGATAGGGTAAGTGAAGAAGGGACGTCACGTTACTACTGTACAGCATGTAGACTTTAATTTATCCTTCCGCTTACCATGTTGCCTTTCTTCTGTTGGGGAGAGAGGTTAAGAATTCTGCAAATTTGGGGTTTTGCAGCATTTTATTTAACTTTTCAGACATCTTTAAGTGGCATAAAGAATTTCTATTGAATTCATTCAGAATTTATGCAATATCATTAGTAAGCCAATTTTATTGTCAACTCCCTTATGCACACGAACAGTTAGAGTAGACTTGGTTTTTCAAAGTTGACTTCAAGATGTTTGTTCTTGATCTTCCTGTAGATGTCCATTATTTTAATTCTCTGTATAATTTCAGATATTTAGCTCGATGGAAATGCTTGTTTACTCATTTATTTAATGTGTGTGTGAGCAATGTGTGCACTCATCTGTCTTCACATGTTTGTGGGCACGTGTGCTTGTTCGCTGTGTGTGTGTGCATGAACATGTGTGTCAGTGAGTGTGTAGAAATAGATGTTGTTGTGGTGTTTTCTCAATCTTCTCCACCTTATATTTTGAACTAGTTTCTCTCTTTGAACCCAGAGCTTGTGAGCCAACTTGGCCAAGATATTGTTTCCGTCTGCCACTTCCAATGTTCTAGAATCACAGGCCAGTAACTGACATGTTAGTCAGGCATTTGTGTGGGGGCTGGATATTTGAACTCAAATCCTCATGCTTGCTTGGCAAGCACTTTACCCAATGACGTATTTCTCACAACCCTCAATATGCTATTTATTTAACAAATCACTTTAATTGAGAGTTTGAATTGCATCCTTTACATCTAGTTATTAATTTTTATAATTTGATTCTGCTTTTAGTAAATAAGATTTGACTATATAAAAGTAAGTTTCCTTTTACTCATAACACAATTTTAAGTTAGTAATAACCAAACTTAATGTTAATGCTATGTTACACTTCATGATTATACTAATAAATTAACTATTGTAAAGAGGATAATTAATGTATCATGAATATAAACATAGGCAGTATTTAATATTTATATATTAAATAGATATTGCCTAAGTGTCTATTAAATAATACTTACTCAAATTTTGTCTAGTTAATTCTGTTTTCAACTGTAGGAGCCTAAACTATCACTTTTTCATGACACTGATACCCTTCCAGAATATATAGGAAGGCTTCATATGCAGTTTTAAGATGTAAACCAACTTTGAACATAATTACCATTTTAGTTTGATTGTTCATTAGTAACCATGCAATATTTGAGTTCTTTGCAACTAGTACAATGTGATAAAATATGGTGTATATGTGTGCACATAAAGGATATTAATGGATTCAGAATGGATGGTGCATCCTAGCAATTTCAGATTCTGGCCATAATGTATTGCATTAATTGCTTGCTTTTCTTTGTTTCCTTACTAGGGCCCTCCAGGACGTCCTGGCTTACCAGGGGCTGATGGTCTACCTGGACCACCTGGGACCATGCTGATGTTACCAGTACGTTTTAGAAAGTGTTTTATTAAGATAATTTGATACTTTCTAATTATGTAACCAAAAAGATACTGTAATTGAATAATTGAGTAGAAACATTTCTGTAATGTGGGAATCACAGGCAATCAAGAGCCCTTGAAAGTAGAGGCATTTTAATGAATAGAACTCTAGTAAATAAATATCTATCTCTACACTAAACCAGTTTTAATTCTCTGATAATTCTTCATTTGGTGAAATTTGCATAATCTTTCTGACATGGTAAATCCGGATTTATGGACTAACAATAGGCTATTTAACACCATTAGTGTATGTTTTCCCCTAGTATTGACTACCATTGACGCTTTTTGATGACGCTTTTAGTGTCATTATTACTCAAAAGTTATTTTATCTTAATATTGAGTCCCTTGTAAAATTAATTATTTGCCACACAGCTCTGAAAAATGTTTTTATTAGGTTTAGTATAATAAAATTCAAAGAAATAATTATGTGGAGTGGAAAATTGACTCAACCAGGCTATCAAGTTAAAAATTAAGACAGAATTTAAGAATATTATGTAGTAATAATAGTATTAATAATGTCTAATTATGGGTAGATGAAAAAGACATGTATATTTTCTTTGTCTTCTTGAAAATTTTAAAAGCTTTGGTCACCAGAAAAGAACTACAGCTATAAATTTTACCGAATCTAATATACTTGGAAATCTTATGGATGAATTGATAGAGTGGGTAGCATTTCCGTTGCTTAAATAAAGAATGACAGTTTTAAAAAGAATATCAAAAATATAATATTTGAAATTGGCAAGTGATTTATAGTTCTTTGAAAATGACAAAATGTATTATACAGAACTGTGTGTGAGTTAGAGGAAGAATTGCACTCTCTTCCACACATTTGTGTGTGTGTGTGTTTGTAAGTTTGTATGTGAGTGTCATTATGAAGTGTCTTTGAACTTCTATAAATATTAAACTTTTAATTAGATTTTAGTCTAATGGTTAAAGAACCTAATTCCATAAGTTTGTCAAAGGCTAATTTTGAGTTTGCATTATCCTCTCATAGTTCCGCTATGGGGGCGACAGCTCCAAAGGACCAGTCGTCTCTGCACAGGAAGCTCAAGCTCAGGCGATTCTTCAGCAGGCTCGGGTGAGAGATGTTAAATACATGATCTCGTCACTTATCAAAGATTGTTTGTAGGTCCGTGGAACAGTGTTTCTAAACATCACATGGATTTAAATGAAAAAATACTAAAAGTATATTAATCTTTACAGCAGTGATACTTACTAGTTTAATATTAAACAAATGACCTCTATATTCCCACAAGTCATTCTGACAGTATTCTTCTTTTAAACAGAATATTAAGAGATCAATATCTATGTTCCTTCTCTTTCACATCTTAATTTTTCTCTACTAAGGTGTGAGCCAATGATCATGGCAATAACTCTGAGAACACAGTATGAAAGAAGTATATTTATAAAACAGATAATTATTTTCATTTTTTTAGCTTTATACTATTAGCTTTATAGCTAGTAGGTTGTGCATATGAAAATTCAGACAGTAGCAAGGAAAGGATCAGAAGTCATTTTATGCTTCTGATATGTTGATATTCTTCTGGTTATAACCAAAGAAGAAAGTAAATGTGGGATTTAGGGTTGTTATGAATATGATAACTTATCTGAATCATGTCTAAGGTAACTTTTTATTCACCCTCATAATATACATATGGTTAAATACTGAATATATAAGTAAAAGTATTAATTTATTTTTAATATTTACTTATCTTTAAGACTATTATTCATCTCAAAAGCTTATTATTTGATTATGTGATGTTGAATTATGATGAGACTATGTTTCGAGACCAGCCTGGTCTACAAGAGCTAGTTCCAGGACAGGCTCCAAAACCACAGAGAAACCCTGTCTCGAAAAACCAAAAAAAAAAAAAAAAAGAGAGAGAGAATATGTATAAATTAGTTAAAGACATACTATGTCTGTTAAAATATTTATAATAACTGATTATTTCTATATTTTCTTAAAAATTGCATTGTTTTCATTGTTTTGAAAATGTGAGGCAATCATTTGAAGTTAAAAACACTTTGAGGCTGTAAACTTGGTTTAGTCCTCTTTTTCTTCCTTCCACTGATTGATCATTTCTCTGAGGCTTAATTGCCTGAACCCCAAATTCCCTCCCTTCCAATTTCTCCACTAGCTCTACCATCACTGTCTTCTTGTACTTTCGGGTGTTCATTTTGTAAACCCACTAAGTTCATGTAGTGTTGACAATATGATGCCTGTCAGCTCATCTCCCTGAGCTTGGGTCACTCAGTTGGGCCACTCCCTTGAAGAAAGCTGTCGGTGAACTCCCTAGTCCATGCTTCAGTTTTGTTTGGCTTGATTTGGTGTAGGTTTTCAGCACACTATCGTTTCAGCTCTCAGTTCGTATGTGCAACCGTCCTGCTGTGCCCAGAAATCACTGCGCCATTGACCACTCTTCAATCCCTCATTCTCTGCACACTGTCAAGTTGTGTGTCTCTGTGTTAGTCACCTTCTACTGCAAAAAGAAGCTCCTCAAACGAGGTTTGAGAGAGTCACTGATGCTCACTAATACCATCACTATGATCTAATGATGTCTTTACAGTCAGTGCAACAAACTCGTTTAACATCTATCAAGTATTTTTTCTTTGTGATCTGTGTTTCGGCTTTTCAAGTCTCCTAATTTAACATTTCTGTTATCATGTCTAAAGGTAATGCATCCCATCAGTCTACTATGTTAGTTATCTACTACATAAGGAAATCATGTCAAATGACTCTTGTGTTACCACATATACTAAGCAAGTGTTTCTGGTGTGCTTTGTCTTCTAGATTGCTCTGAGAGGCCCACCTGGCCCAATGGGGCTAACTGGAAGACCAGGTCCTGTGGTAGGTTACATAAAATACATGTTAGAAATTTTCTACTAATATGACTTCGCACATCATCTTCCAGACCCTCTTCATACCGCAGGATAGCAAACCTATTATACATGACTGATAGTGATTCCTTTTTAAAGAATTCTGAGTTTAATTTTTAATAATTCTAATCAGAAGGTTTTATGAAAGCTCTCATCAAATTAGAGAGAATAAAACATATAGTAAAGTCACATATCTGTTAATCAAACCACATTTATAATTTATTTTCATTCTACTTAATTATTAAAATGCAATTTTACATTAAATTCTTGAAAGTTAATTATATATTAGAGTTTTCACTAAGGTGAATTTGAAATCTTTGTTAATTATTGCACATTTTAAATAGTTCATTTTAATTGAAAATAACTTTTATACAATACATCTTGATTATAGTTTCTCTTCCTCAACTCCTCCCAGATTTTTTCTTTTCCTTTGATTTTCATTATTTAAGACAGTATTTAAATTTAGATATATTTTGTCTGTATTCCTCTTCTTTCCTCAGTTGGGAAGAACAAAATCAAAGTATCTTTTTTTTGCAGATGGAAGGGTAGTATATATAAGTGACACTAAAAACTCCATCAGAAAACTCCGACAAGTGGCAAAAACTTTCAGCAGTGTAACTGGATTGTAAATTAAACTCACACAAAACAGTATATACAAATGAAAAATGGACTGAGAAAGAAGTAAGGGAAACATTATCTTTCACAGTAAGAAGACAAAAGAAGGTAGGAAGATGTCCCATATTCAGAGATTAGTAGGATTAATAAGCAAAAATGGGCACCAAAATAGACAGATTGATGAATGGAATCGAATTAAAGACCCAGATATAAATCCACATATCTATGTACTTCTAATTTTTGATAAAGAAGCCAGAAATTCACCCAGAAAAAAAGACAGCATAGCATACTCAGTATATATTATTCTAATTACAATTGAATTATAATATTAATTGAGAATAGTAGTGTGGCAGCTAGTTTTATTCATTAATTTTATGCATACCGTCGTTACAATCCATTCCAATTCAAATCTGTAACCCCAGGTATTCAAGAGGTCGTCGTAAGTAGATTGGATGCTCATTATTTCCTGGGGTTATAGAACAAGATGAGACCAGTTTAGCTATGCAAGAAGATTCTGTCTCAAAATGAAAGAGTTAGGGAGCCTGGAAAGATGGCTCAGTGGCTAAGAGTATTTGCTATTCTTCCAAAATTTCCCGGTCTTGTTCCCAAAGCACACTGGGTTTGATCAATAGCTCAAGTTTCAGGGTATCCAACTATTACTTCTTACCTCCTGGTGTACCTAGTTACATGAGTGCATATGCACACACAGACACATGCATAGCAATGAAAGAAAAGTAAATACTTTAAAAACAAAAGCATTAGCAAGAGCTGGAGATATTGATCAGAACTACTGCTTGTCCAGCATGTATGAGGCCCTGTACTGTAAAGACTAAATAAACTACTAAATACATAATATATCAAAATAAAAGTGAAGATGTTATTAATTTTCATGAATTTATAATTCCTTTAACTTTAAGTTTATATGCTACATAATTTTTGGAATATACTCCTCTGTGAAATGTTCAGATTATATATTCAAGAGAATTTCAATTATATACATATTGAACAGATTATCAAATGTCCATCACTTATTGTTTTGCTTTTCCAAACACAAGAAATAAAAAATTCAGTGAGTCACTTAAGAAGAAATGAATTTTATTTTCATGTTAGTGATACAAATGTACAAACTCATCGGGAAAATGTAACATTTTACCACATTTTGGGATAGAAAGGACGGTGGAAAGGATATTCCTGTTCATGTTCTTTCCCATCATTTAAGTGATAATTTTGGTTAAGGGTAGGAGAATGTAACTACAATATTTTGAGCAAGTTATGCATATATACAGAGGATATAACACAGTCAATTAAGGATAAACTGACCATTCTATAATTCTATTCAGTTTAATGATTGATAATATAATTTAATGCAGAATCTTCAGTTTTTACAGGAAATAAGTTGCAAGAGTTTTTTTTATTAGAAGCTTTGAAGTGATCTTTACAAATTAAAAAAAATTAAAAATATGTTTGACTTAACATCTTAGCTTCCTGTGAGACATATAGGAGTTACTTTGCTCCAAAACCACTAGGGGGTTCTCGAAAGTTGCTTTTCGGTTTAACAAATTTTCACTGTTTCTTTTATTTTGATGTAACTTAGTTTAATAGATTGCATACTGATTTCAATAATCAGAATACTTGTGAACACATTAAGCTATGACAGTTGTATTAATTTTTAATATTCCAAAGCTTTAGTTAGTATGGATGACCTAGTATATATTCTTAAGTTACACAACTCCTTTATAAAGCAATTAATTTTCCCTTTCCAGTTAGTCTACCAGGCCTTTATTTTACTATTTAAATTATATGAACATTTGTAAACATTATTTGTTATAATGGTTTACTTTTATGAGGAAAACTCAAAATGATATGAGGAAAATGCATCGTCATTATTTCACAATAATTATAATGATAACAGTAGCATCTCTCCGAAGTAGTTAATACTGTTAAGTATAAGACATGAGAAATACAGGTCTATAAAAGAGTCAAATTTTCAAAATCCTTACTGTGTGAATAAATTCAGAGCTCGCCTGACTCCGACTCTGTGAACATACACTGCCATAATACTACTTTGCAGCTCACTGGTTACTCATACCTTGTTTATCAGGCGATGTTTGTCATGGTAAAAAATTTAAAAAAAATTTCAGTGTGACTTAAAAGAAGGCATTTGTTCATCTGTGAATGGAATGTAGTGCTTTATATGCAGTTTAAACGGCATGTACTTGATATGCCTTCAAGAGACACACTAGCGCAGGTCTTGAACAGCTCACTGCATTAGTAAGATCAAACTGACTAACAAAACACGTTCATTTGTTTTGAGTGGAAGTAGTGAATAAAGAGTTCAGCTGGCATAAATTAATGGCTTTCTGTTTTACTTTTCTCATCAGGGGGGTCCTGGTTCAGCTGGAGCCAAAGGTGAGAGTGGGGATCCTGGTCCGCAGGTAAGAAACGATAATTTGCCTTCTTCTTTTGCCTTTTTTAAATCATCTATATTTATGTAGTAAGACAGTTGAAATGCTAAGAGTAAAGAATGCATTTATGTTACCTTTCAGCCAAAAACATGGTTTTTATTGACTATATTCCAAGTAGCCTGTTGGCTTTCTATTAGTTTTCTACTTAAACAACATTTAAATTGTGGGCCTAGCAGGTTTGTAAATAGATGGCGTTTACATGAGGCTATTGGATAGAGAGGCAACTGCAACTGTGTTACAAGGTACTCTCCTTCCTGGAGCCTGTGCTTCTGCAGAGAGTAAACTTAGAATGTTGTCTCATGAAGGCTGCCTAACTGGGGCTAGTGTGTAAAATTTAAAAAAAGAAAGAATATCAAGTGAGGTAGTTCAGTCATATTTATTCCCAGCTCCTCTTCCTGTTATGACCCATGCCCACCCCCACCCTCCTAAACTTCCCCAACCTGATTCTTCTATCTATCTATCTATCATCTATCTATCTATCTATCTATCTATCTATCTATCTATCTATCTATCTATCTATCTATTACTTTTTTATTTTTTAAACACACTATTTACTCCAGTTTGGGCTGTTCATATACTCATGGGCATGGGTCATCTGCTGGAACGTGTTTGAGCTAATAGGAGCTATACTTTTGAAGAAAACCGACTGTACTTTCCCACAACATCCTCAGTTAAGAGTGATGGTCACTCCATCCTAGCGTGTTGAATGCTTGATTGTGTACAGGCAACCACATTGGCTACGAGTTCATTCATGAGTGCAACATTATATCATGTCCAAAAGATACCAAACAATTTCCTAATATTGGCCCTTTGCACTTAGAACCTTGTTTAACCCATGGATTCCTGGCAACCACTGGTCTATTCTTTATCATGAAATTTTGTGCATTTTCCAGAAAAAAATATATTAAGTATATATTTTATACCTTAAAATCATCTTCTATTATTAGCTCTATTGATACAGGAAAAGGTCTCATGTTCATACTTGAGTACATCAATACTACATTTATTTTCTTTTTGATAAATAGTCCATTTTGTAGACACTGCAACTTTTTGGGACATAGCACTACCACTGCCTGTCATCTCTTACTTTGAGACCAGCCTTGTCCTCTGAGTGAATTCCAGAATAGCCAAGTCTACACAGAGAAACCTTGTCTCAATAAACAAAAGAAAATCAAAAACAAAAACCAACTAAATGAACAAAACAACAACAACAAAACATTACTTTGCAAAGGATGGAAAACACTGACTGATTCACTGGGAACTTTAAGAAAGTATTAAAATACATAGAAATCCTGGAAGTTTATTGTTTCATGAAATTTGTAAAGCTATATGTGTACATCTTTTTCCCGAATTTGAGTCTGAATGTGTGTGATTACAGGGTTTTAGGACATACAGTCTCTCTTGGTTTTTGAAGTTCAAGAGTTAGGTATTATCAAAAGTGATACTTATCATTAAAGTATCCATATTGCACAGCTGGAGAGATGACTCAGCAGTTAAGCACATTACTTTCAGAAGTCCCAGGTTTGGTTGCCAGCACCACGTGGCTGCTAAAAACCACCTGCAACTCCAGTTCTAGAGCCCCAGATGCCCTCTTCTGAAGTCCACAGGCTCATGCGTATATATGCACGTGGAGGATTGCAGCTCATGCCTATGCATAATAGCGGTTTGTAGACTCATGCATATGCATGTACACTTACATACACCTGGCCACCTACCCATAAAATAAAATTAGTTAATTAAGGAAACAAAATATAGTAGCAATTGTGTTGGTTTACATTTTCTTCCATCCTGGCAAGATTCAGGATAGACTCCTCTCCAATGGTTTCTTTAACCTATAATCTTTGACTTCCAGTTATTAAACGCTCTTATCCTTACAGTTCCAGAACAAACAGTTTTAGCCTTCGATTTGCAAGTGCATATTTCCACTTAGAAAATAATCACCCCTGACTTTGCGGATGGCTGAAGAGTCATGCACCTGGCACTGTGCACGGTTGCACAAGGATATACTTATTTGAAGCGGATTTAGTTGAACACTTTAACGGATAATAATGTTATAGGAGACTTCACTGTGCCTCAGAGGTGATTAAACCCAATGTGTTCAGTGGATTGAGAGTTGAGTCATCTAGGAGGAGACGTTTAAATAATGAAAGGAAAGGTGACCGGAAAAGGCTTGGGAAGAGAACAAAATGCCAGTGTTGATGGAGCCCAGTGATGCTAGGTAGAACCATCTCCTGAGAAGAAAATGAGTAATTGATCATAAAGGCTTAAAAGTATATCGTTATATTTCTTTTGTTTGAATGTATTCACATCTACATAAAACATTATGCAATATAGTCATATAGTTCTTTTTTATATGAAAACTATTTAAGAATATTGCTTTTCTGATCTGCTTTGTCAAAATTTTATACTAGAAATATTTTATTGTGCTTAAATATTTACAGAAGAACATAGGGTACATCTGTTCCTAAAACCATCTCTTTTGACTTTATGGATCAAGATTTCTGCAATGTGATGTAAATGTTTTCCTATAGGGCCCTCGAGGTGTCCAAGGTCCACCTGGTCCAACAGGAAAGCCTGGAAAGAGGGTATGGCTATTTTTCCTTTTGTATTTTGAGTTGTAACTTCAGCCATCAGTTAGTATTCCTATTTACTGTTAGTAGATTTCCGTTGCTTAACTTTGCTTTGGGCATTTTCAGGGCCGTCCAGGTGCAGATGGAGGGCGAGGCATGCCAGGAGAACCTGGGTCTAAGGTCAGGACTTTATAACTCCGTATTCAGATCGTGTATGCCATTTTATCCTTAGGAGTATCACAGTTTAATATAAAATTTTTTGATATGAAGTGAACTTGACATTAAAGTTAGAGTCCTATTCCAGAATGAGAATCTGATTGATGGTAATACGATTGCAATTTTACAGGGAGACCGAGGATTTGATGGACTTCCGGGTCTGCCGGGTGACAAAGGTCATAGGGTAAGATAAAGTTACGGTTTTTCATTTTAGGTATGATAGGAATCTTAGGTGCTTAGGTAGTACTGGTATACTTTTGAGAATCAGGAGAAACAATAACACAGACATTGGTGACTCCATTTGGTAAATTTTTACATCTAAAGGGTATTGAGAACATGCAGATAAAACTTTGTAGGCAGTACCAACGTTTCTTCACTGTTAGTAGATGATTCAAATATTCTTTATGTACAAAAAAAGAAAAATATAAGCAGAATCTCTATGTTCACAGATATGATAAAGATCACATTAATAGAAGAGTTGGAGAATATTATTTCTTGAGCGATGCCACATTCTTTGCGTCTTGTCTGTAGAAGTAACTCAGATAAGGATGCCTGCAGGCATCCTGGCAACTATTTCTTTGTGATGCACACTTGCACACTTTAGTGCAACAGCTATTAACTGTAAGGCTAAAGAAATCAGTGTGCTAAATAATAACAGCTCAGTATGTTCTTCGTTTTTTTAAATGGTAAGTTAGGGAGACAGTTTTTTTTCCTTCTTCTTTATATAAATTTGGTTATTTATATGTTTCTTCACCAGAATGAAGAATAAACCTAGGAATATATTTAGGTAAATTGCAGAGTAAAAAAAAAACTTAATCTTATAGTCTCCTAACAAAATAAGTGGCGTATGCCTAACATATGCTAAGATGTACATATAATTGTGCTTTGTGAAAGAAATCCAAAATCCCTTTCAGTCTTTGTGAGTTGTGCTGATTTAATATGGAATATTCCAAAAATTTAAAAATAAATGTTTTGAACAACAAAGTTCACTCATTCTTAAGACAATCATTAACCAAAATATTTTTCTTAATGAATCACTTCAATACTGTCTGAAATTATTTTACCTACATTCACTTTAAATTACTTTTATTAAAACTTGATAAACATTTTTCTATCATACAAGGTATTGTAAAGCTGATTAGTTTAAAATTTTACCAGTCTGGACATTACTCTAAGAAATGTAAGGGCAATGTATATTTTCCTGGACAACTGTCCATTTTCACCTGGTTGTGTTGACCGGACCGTCGCGTGTATTTTAAACAATAGCCTTCTTTCTCGTTTATCCTGTTTATGTTTACTCCTTAGGGGGAGAGAGGCCCACAAGGTCCCCCAGGCCTTCCTGGTGATGACGGAATGAGGGTATACTAAGATTTCACTTCTTTTAGCCCCGTTTACAGTTAGAACACAAATGACAATGTCCTTCTGAAATGATACCGCGTTACAAGGAATTCCTCCCCTTTTGTGAATGACAGGGAGAAGACGGCGAGATGGGGCCCAGGGGTCTTCCAGGTGAAGCTGTAAGCAACTGTTTCCTTTATTTTCAAATAGCAGTCTCTTCTTTGAGAAACAGTGGTTGATATTACTTATTTGGGCAATGCTAACCTGGGTGGACATAGCATTTTACACAAGTTAGCCAAATAATTCTCATATTAAAAAGTGAAGTGTATACAGCTGCCCTTCTGTCATAAAGAAAATCTTTGTCAAGAAAAACAAATGCGGAATATAACATCTTGTGGGTCACAAACCTTATTACTTAGGTTTTTATTGCAGATAAAAAAAGAATTCTTCAAATACTACCCGTAACTTCAGAATTATTTTTTTTTTGTGGGTAAATTAATCTTGTCAGAAGCAAGATACTAAGATAGCATATACTAAATATAAGATTTTATGACTTCTCTCCAGTCAATGTCGATACTAAGGAAACTTAACTGAGGAGATGTAGGCAAAGCCAGACAGGAAAACAAAGCAAAACAAAACAGACTTGAAAACCTTTTCTAACCTCAGCTGTCTTTTGTGACTATAAAGCTTGCCAGGTCAACTATAGTCAAGTAAGTAGGCAAAGTAATTATCACCCTGACTTTTCTAAAGCTCGAAAAGAATATTCAGCAGAAGGGGAAAGGAAGACGATGTGAATGTAAATGTTCATAGTTTGAAATTCTTCTGTCTAGAAAATGGTTCTATGATCTGCTAGGATAGATACCCAGCTGTTTGCTTGTAAATGAATGCGCTCCCAAGGTGAAATTTATATAAAATAAAATGAATGAGATTCTGACCTTTTCTGTTTGTTTAATCTGTGTGATCATAACAGCCAAATTGAATGTACTAATCAAATTAGAAAATGACATAAAATATCTTAGTAAAATCATTTAACTATTTTGTCTTTTAAAAACATTACTAGTGATGCATCTGTAGATGTTTTGGATCCAAGAAAGTGTCTGTAGTAACCACTGTTATCTACTTTGCTTTTTGTGTCTGTACAAACATACAATATTTCTATTACATAAGATGGTATGCTGAACATTTATTTCAATTTTCTGAGAGAAGATGAATAAATATTTTAATACATATTTTATATTAAAATTTTTCAGCAAAAGAGGCTTGTTTTGAAGACCTCTCTCATGCAAGCTTTCTCTTTTTCTTTTATTCCTTCTAGGGTCCACGAGGCTTGCTGGGACCACGAGGAACCCCAGGACCTCCTGGGCAACCTGTATGTATTCCTGGGAGCAATCTGGGTTCTGTAGTAGAAAACTTGCTGCCAAACATTCTATAGGACTTTTGTATAGAATTGAGTACAGAGTCTAGTTAACTGTCTTGCTGTACTGTAAGTTCTGTGGATGCTACCTGTCATGGTAACTGATCATTCTTTCTGTATTTGCTCTTTCCTTCTGTTTCAGTAGGTCTTTCAGTTTCATGCTGAATCCCTAGCATCCAGTGGAAAATGATGTTAGATTGTTTTCAGGGTGGACATGGATGGGAGAGTACAGACCTTCCATAATTTTTGTTAAATACTAAATTCCATTTTTGTTTATTTTTACAAGAATCATAAATCACTACAGGCTACTGGCTATTCTTTATATTTACCATTTTAATACCTAAATTTTTAACCTATTTTGTTCTTCATTGAAGGGTATTGCAGGTATAGATGGCCCCCAAGGACCGAAAGGAAACATGGTATGCAGTTAAGATCTTTAAACTCATGTCAGTAGACTTTTTGTTGTAAAAGTAAAGAAAGTTCTTACACATTGCTAAATATATTTTCCAAACTTCTTCAGTGAAAACTGATTTGTGGATGATTTTCAACAACTAGAATTAAAAAAGAAAACCCTGTAATGCAAAAGCCTTATTAACTACTTTATTTTTTCCTATACAGGGTCCACAAGGGGAGCCTGGACCACCAGGTCAACAAGGGAATCCAGGACCTCAGGTAACTCTAATCCACTATTTCCTTCCTGGGAGAAAATAGGCTGAGATGCTATTGTTTTAAATAAAAGTTGTAGCGTCAGAATGCTTTGTGTTGCACCCATTATGCAACCATGACAGCTTTTACTTTTAAGAAAAAAAAAGGGACTCATAAGCATTTACAGGATGCCATAGCAAAAATCCACAGATGCAGAAGGTTCTGGATAGCATTGCATTAAAAGCTCTTTGCAAAAAAAAAAAAAAAAAAAAAAAAAAAAAAAAAAAGAG
>NW_026067890.1:215507-271398 GCF_014885135.2 Alexandromys fortis
GTGTGTGTGTGTGTGTGTGAGAGAGAGAGAGAGAGAGAGAGAGAGAGAGAGAGAGAGAGAGAGAGAGAGAGTTACTGGTGAACCAGTCCATGTGCTTTAGATTTTATCATCTGGTGTGAAGATGTGTCCTTATGAAATGATTCCTAACATGAAATAACTTCTTTTATACTAGGGTCTTCCTGGTCCGCAAGGCCCTATTGGTCCTCCGGGGGAAAAAGTAAGTTGTATTATTTTCAAAAGCTCTGGTAATCTAGTATGTACCTGCAACGCTCAGGGGGTGTTAGTCCTGGCTTCTCTGGATATCTCCTTACATGGTATTTTATCAAAGCAGTATAGTAACCTGAAGTATAGCATAAGTGTTGGTTAAAATTCCTTTACACACTTTAAGATGTAAATTAAAAGAATGTAGGGTTACTAGATTTTTACCAGATTGCAATATTATTAAAAAATGGTGATTTCAGACACCGAGATGAGTGTGTGTTTTTGCTTTGTTTTGGTTCGTCTTTACTTTATCATTATTTAAAGATGATAGTTTGACTCAAAGTATGCAGACTGTGAGCTTCTATACTGATAGAACTAGGCATTCAGAATGGATCTTTAATTTTACATTTTCAGTATCCAACGTATGTTATGTGCTTCTCTATCTCCAATACAAAACATCTGTGACAGCATTATAACTAGAAAAACAGTTAATATAATCTTCATGTCTGGTTAATTATGGTATGT
Organism: Alexandromys fortis; assembly: GCF_014885135.2. Classification (NCBI taxonomy): domain Eukaryota; kingdom Metazoa; phylum Chordata; class Mammalia; order Rodentia; family Cricetidae; genus Alexandromys; species Alexandromys fortis. Next base: position 216,234 of record NW_026067890.1, read on the forward strand.
GATACTTTCATTTATTTCCAATATATTTTAATAAAATAATTTGAACCACTTATTTTTATTTCCTCGAGTGACACATGGACATTCTAGTTTTCCCACATCCTCATTAACACATGTCTCTCTTGTTTCTTGTTATTGACCATTCCTCTTGAGGTTCATCATGCTCATACTTAGTATTTCCTATTCTTGGCTCTTTTTGTTTTAACAGCTTATTGGTAATTTTCACAAATCTCTTGTCTTTTCCTTTTTTTTTCAAGACAAGATTTCTCTGTGTAGCCCTGGATGTCCTGGAGCCCACCTTGCTGAGATTAAAGGCATGAGCCACCACCACCATTTTTTTTTCTTTTTTCTTTGTGACAGGAGCTCACCACGTCCCTCTGTCTGACCTGAAACATTGTATAGTCCTGGTTGGCTTCTAACTCACTGTTATCTGCCTGCTTCTGCCCCCTGAGTGCTGAGAGTAAAGGTGTGCACCACCACACTTGTGCAATTTGTACCCTCCTTTCTTAAGGAATTATTGAAGTGCTCTGTTTATGTGGATACCATGCAGTATAGTAGTGGTGCTGAAAAATACAGCATGAGATTTAGATACATCCCAAAGATTATCTTAAGCCATTTATTTAGCCAAACAGTGTATCATCGAGCAGCACTCTCCTTCTTGGCTCTTTATTTTAGATCAGTGACTTTTAAAATTTATTACTTTTATCTTTTATCTAGCACTTCAAAAACATCCTTTGTTCATTATAAATTACATTGAAATATGTTCCTATTACATTTCCAACAGAACTTTCTTATGTGTTTCTTGGATTGTTAAGAGAAGTTGTCTCCTTGGGAGAATGGGTGTGTTTGAATTCCTGTTGCTGAGCCCCAACTAAGATATATGGTTTGGCTCATTGCAGCTATTGTTCACGTGTAATCCAGGATTTTCTCTGTTCTGAGCATATCTTCTTGGAAAATTCTAAGACAGTAAGGCTTTTCCCATCAGAATAATAATAAATTCAAACGACAAATATATAAATATTATATATGGCATGTACTTAATATTTTGTCTCTATCTGGCAGTATTTTATTGACTTCTCTTCTGTTATTCTGTCTAAAACACTTCTTACTTTAAACTTGGTGAATAAGAACTCTCATGTATAATTTAACATTCAGATGTGATTTATTCTCATTAGATGTTTTAATCTCTAGGAACTTTCATATAAAGTTATTATAGCTTATGTTTTATTCTATTTCTAATAAAGGTTACTACTGGTTTGCAGTGATAAACTACCTCTGATATTTATTCTGACATTTTTGACAAGTAGAACATTTACTGTGATTTAATATGGGAGTTCAGAGTTCATATTACTCACATGTTAATTGACTTACAGAAAACAAATGATGGGTCTGCATGAGCTCAGTGAGAAATACCCAGACACAAAGTAAATGTCTGTTAAAGTCAGTGACTTTGAAGACTTGTATGTGTATCTAGATGCATTCAGACTCTGATTCTGTCATGGAATAGCAGATGCTGGAATTTCCCAGGACTCACTGAGACAAAGTGGATAATGCATATAAATTGCTTCACATCGTACACAGAAGCACTTCATAAATTTTAACTTTTATTAAAATATGAAGCATATGACATTCATTCATCTTTATTTTCCCCTCACCAGGGACAACACAGGGAGTTAAGGATGCAGATAAAACATTCTGTTGTCAGGAAACCTCCATTCAAAAGGAGATGGATTGAGTTCAGTTTCATTAAAAAATCATCTTATTTTGCCAGAGTTTTAACATTTCTGGTATTTTCTCAAATATATATCAATGGTAAAGGTTCATGCAGTATTGCTTGCCAAGTCATTGGCACCTCTGCTGGTAGTAGTAATGAATCGATTTATTCTTTGTTGGCGTACTGGTTTGTTTTGAAGAAACAAGGCTAATGTCTTGAAAATAAAGAATAATTTAAGTGATGTGCAAAATATTTCAATTAAATATTTAGTATTTTCTGGTAATAACTGTAGAATATGGTAGGAATGCAGATTGGTGAAAGAAATTGAAATTTTAAGGCTTTCCAAAAGGTAATTTAGGGTATAAAAACGTTTCTAAAAAGGCAATTTTTTAATGCTTTTTGGTCCACATGATTTAATTGGTGCTTTCCTATGAAGTTCTGTAGGTCAAGTCAACATGAGTGCAATGCTTATGGTCAATAGCCTCGAATAATAGAAATACTGTAAGTTGTATTGGAGACTGACATGCACCGATAACATTCCTCTGTCAACTATTTTCCCATCCTGGCTAGTGAAATGAACCGCAGGCAGTACTGCCTTGGCATTGATATATTTAATGTTCCCATTAGAATGCCCAATTTTCTCCTAAGAAAGAGTATAACTGTAGTGTTTGTCTTTGCAGTGTTTTAAATTTATCAGTGATGGAGTGACATGAAATTGGAGACTCTCAGGACAGAAAGGACTAGAGTGACCCATTGGGCAGCTCCATGTTAGTTTTATGTTAGATGTGTCTTAATTCACGCACCACGTACATCAACACAGATGTACATAACTTCAGGTTCTAATAACCGACACAGAACCTCACACATTTACAAGAACTGTTTCAGAATCTGATACTCCATCACTAGAACTCCAAACTGTATCCATGACTATTAATGATAGTACCATCTAAGAAGCATCCTTAGGCAGACAACTACATCATGATGTAAACAGCACAAACAGCACATATGCACATCTAGTCGACATAGGCCAGTGACCTGATGCAGCAGCCTCGTGTCTGATGGAAGAGATGTATATGGGGCTGACAATATGAGAATGATGTAAACTTATTCTTCAGTAAGTAGAAGAGTTGGACTCTAAAATAAAAACACTTAGTATAGTAAACATGGTAGTTATTATTGTACTCATTCATAGCCATAATCAAGTCACATAGTATATATAGTTATGTCTGTAATACCCTTTTAAAACTAGTCACACAATGCATTAGTGTGTATCACTACAAATACCACGGAAATAAGTTTTTGCCTCTGATTTTACAAAGACAGCATCAGGAATTTTTCATCTTTATTTTAATCCTATGGGGCTACCTGCACCATACTTAGGTATCAATATAGTGTTGTCGATGGAGTATCCAAAGCTTTACTTCTCTGTGTTAGGAATGAGGAAATGTGTTTCTCAACTTCATTATTTGCATTTTTGCTCTGTTAACACCAGTTTATTGTACCAGTTAAAAACTAATGTGTCAACTTGAACAAGAAAAAATTTAGAACAGCTAAGCTGACTAAACATAGCATAATTTATATCTTTTGACATCTGTTGACTTTGTTTTTCATTTGTTTTTATATAATGCTATCAATTATTTAGAACACTTTCTGCATGTCTTACATACAGAAGCCTTTGTCTCAAGTTCACATTGTTATTAGTGCTGTGCTGATATGCACAATGTAGAGCCTTTCATAATTTCCTTTCTTTTAAACCAACTTCTCTCCTCTTTTTGATTAGGGTCCACAAGGAAAGCCAGGGCTTGCGGGGCTTCCCGGTGCTGATGGGCCTCCCGTAAGTCAATGCTATCTCTCTCCTCATTGACATTTCCATATGCAGTCTTAGAAAATAAATTTTACAAGATCCTTAGAAATGATTACATGTAGGCAGTAATAAGAAGGAATTGATCCAGTAATTAAGCCTTGGTTTCTTTATAATGCAATATCATTTCTTTATGTCAGTTTTGTTGAGAACTCTTCAATAAAATCACCATAGCCTTTAAAGTCATCCACACTGTGAACACCAGTCACTGCACAAATGCCTCCTTCCTAATTCCACATGCTCCTCTCTGCCAACTATTTCAGACCGCTTTTATTTTCAGTGATTGCGGTGTTTAATAAACAGACATTAAGTGCAGTGAACGAGCTCATCCACTTTTTAACGTATCCCTCGGAGTCTGCCAGTCTTATTTTTATTGCTGTGATCAAACAGCATGATCAAAAGTAACCTGGGGAGTAATGGGCTTACTTACTTCCAGGTAACATCACTTAGGAAAATCAGGACAAGAACTCAAGCAGGGCAGGGACATAGGAAAGAAATGATACAGAGCGCCTGGAGGAGTTCTGAGTACGTCTGGCTTCGCCTGCTTATAGCCCTCAGGACCACTTGTTCAGGCTTGGCACCACACACAATGGGCTGGGCTCTTCCAATCACCAATCCAGAAAATGCCACACAGGATTATTTATAGCCTGGTCTGGTTGGACCATTTTATCAATTGAGATGTCCTCTTCACAAAGGAGTCTAGCTTGTGTAAGTTGACCTAAAACCAGACAGCAGAGAGGCCAGGTCACATACACGGCATTTGTTAATTTCTTCACGTAATGTCCACAAACATTCTGTAGACATTAGATATCCCTCAGCCTCTAGAAATGTAGAAAAATCTGTTTTCCACCTTCATTTTAAAATTATTATTGACATTTTCTTTTGAAATTTATTTAAATTTGTGATGAGGAAGAAAAAATTTATTGTGCTATTTCTATATTCAGCTATAGTATATATTTGTGATAAAACTATACATTTTTATTTACATAATAATCTGATCCGTGTCTTCGATCTTTCTATGTATTTACAACATGTGCTCCCTGCTACCATTTGAAGATTCATATATACATCATCCCTTTATTTCCATACAGAATATAAATCATATGTAACTTGCTGTGTGTGAGAATTTGAGGCTGAATTGCTAAAAGCAGGATATAATACTTTGTGTGCTTTCCCCAAATTCTTTGAAAATGATTCCATATGTAATGAAGCACATACCCGTCAAATATAATCTTATGTTTTTCTCTAACTGGAAGTTTCCAGTATTCCTGAAAATCCTGAAACTTGTACAATTCTCCAATAATTAAAAAACTAAAGTATGTGATCTCAGACTTTTTGGAAAAATAGGGAAAATTTAACAAGATTAACAGTCGCAATTAATACCACATCTTCACCAGTGTGTTTGTTTGCTCTATGTAGGGTCACCCTGGAAAAGAAGGCCAGTCAGGAGAAAAGGGGGCCCTGGTAGGTACCAAGCATCGGTCTGAAGCTTATTATCTGTCAATAATATCTTGTCAATATAAGTGTTTTGGTATAATCAACAGGTATACCTAGGATAGCTAATTTAGGAAATAGAATTTATCATCATTTTTATATAAATAGTTCTCATGGTGGTAGATCTGCATGCTTTATATTTAGTGTATATATATATATGTATATAAATTATGATGAATTCTAGTAAGAATTACTTAATATTTATACATTTTTATGTAAATATTAATTTTTTACCCACTACTTCCTAAAACCATTATTTGCAGTATGTGAATGAGTAGTATTGTCACTGTACCACATAGTTAAGTCACAATGGATCTTTTTCAGGGTCCTCCTGGTCCACAGGGACCCATTGGCTATCCTGGTCCACGTGGCGTAAAGGTAAACCCTAAATTATTTGCACATTATTTCATTTCAAGGTGCAGTGTCGTTGTCTTTTAATGTTTTCATTTTATTCCATAGGGTGCAGATGGCGTCAGAGGTCTCAAGGGGTCTAAAGGAGAAAAGGTAAAATATGATTTTAGGTGATTTTAATCTCCCAAGCATCCAGTATATGAAATTATAGCATTTATTTTTTTCCTTGAAAAACATAGATGAATTACTTACTGGACAGATGTTGCAAGTATAAGTTTGTCACCAAGGCTCTAAAAATAGATGCAAAAGAATGTCAAGGTAGCCACAAATACCCCTTTAATTACATGTGTCTAACTTGATCAAATCACAGGCTCATCTGTCTGCATGGTTGGCTGTGACACGAGGACAACTTCTAGTTATCACAGGGTTCAGTCACTTTTATCTGTCCTAAAATCCCCGAGATGCTAACCTGAAGTTAATAGAAAATATAATTTTATTGGTTACTGTGAAAAAGAAGTTGTATGTGATGCTGCATGGTAGCAATGCTATTATTGGGAGGAAATAAAATTAAAGCCAAACAGAGGTAGAGAAACGCAGGCGCCTCAGTCTGTGGAAGGCTCTGGCTCCTTAATAGCTCTTTAGGACACTGCCTGTTTTTTTTCCTTAAGAACAATGCTTTTAGATTCTTTAAGGTAAATATTTAATGTATTTGAACATTCCTAAATCCTTCAAAGATAAACTTTCAGTGCTAAGAAGCTCCTTTTGATGATCAGGATTAGGCTGGTTCATACTATAATTCCATAACTTTTCAAACACAAAGTGGAAACACAGGCCTTTGATTAGCAGTTTGGTTGAGGTAAGTGTGGTTCTTTATTTTAATAGTAATACTGCATTGGTTTAAAGGGAATAATTTATTTTTCAATCATAATATTATGAGTGAACATTGAATGCATTTGGTATTAGGTAAGGTTAGATAACTAAACATAAATTATTATTCCTACTAAAATTTATTTGGTAGAGAAAATAGTCCCGGGAGATACTAAAGGCGGGCAAGGTATTAATTGTATGCTTGAAAATAATGTGTTGCACTTTCAATTAAATTAGCTACTTTGAAGATAACCCTAATTCATCTTGCTCATCATTGGATGAACATGGCTCAAAATCTTTCTGTTGTGACAGGGCAGCAGTGATGGTCTGGCAGTGCTGAACTTAAATTTCTGTATTGTATGTTATCTATGCTTTGAGATATGTACACGTTCATGTTAAACATTTTTTTTTACCAATTCAATTTTCCTACTGGATTATTAAGTGGACAATATTTAAAAGAAAGATGTTTAGTTGAGGTTCCATGTGGTAAGTTTCTGGAGTGAGAATTCATTTCAAAGGGACAGACAGATAATTCTAGATGAGGAGAAGCAAATGAGAAAACATTTCTGCAAATAAATGTAGCACAGTTCTGCATTGAAACAGCAAGCGATTATTGGTTACTTTGAGTTGTGTTTAGTCTAAGAAGAAGCAATAGAAACAATGAAAAATCATTAGAAGTTTGAATCGGAGTGCAAATTCTGTATGCCAACTCTAGTATGCCGACAACTAAGGTAATTGAGTCAAAGGGAAACTTAGTTTTAAGCTTCAATTTTAAATCTAAATCATTAAATGCTCTGCCTTTGTTTCTAATTAATAGAAAATAAGCCTTAATTTTGAGAATTATTGGTAGATGAATGAAAGTTTTTAATTATTCTCCTTTACACTATGTTGCCATGAATTTGAATATATATTCCTTCTTTCAAAAATATAAAATTAGGTTATATAGCCCGTGATATATCAAATGGAGACAGAAAGGTTGTTAAAGATCAGGGTAGCTCAGTGGTAGATGCTTTCTGAGAATGCACAAGTAAGTGAGTGAAATCCCAAAACCTCAAACACCTGAAAGTAAATAAAACACCCTTCTTACTCTGTAATGGTGTTTATGCTTATGAAATGGCGAAAGAGGAAGTTAACACACTGACATTAAGGTTTTCTGCTTTTGATTTCATGGCTGCCCCTCCATCTTCCACTATGAAAACCAAATAAACCAAACCGGGCAACTTTTGTTCTGCAGCTCTAAACAAATTCGACACCATCTTTTTGTTTTCCTAAAATACATTAATTCGGCACCTGAAATCTCATGATTTGACATGTTATTTGCTTAGCAATGGTCACAAACATTGTTGGCTTTTCTTTTACTCTACCTCCATGTTGGAATGCTAAAATGTAGTTTGTTTTCACTTTTAACCCCCTTGGCTTTTTGAAGGATTCTATCACCCAGCTCCCAAATAAACCACACACATGGAGGTTTATTATTCCTTATTAATGCACAGTCCTAGGTTGGCTTATTTCTAGCCAACTTTTCTTAATTTATCCCCTCTACCTATTCCTTCTGGGCCTTTTCCTTTTCTTACTTCTGTACATCTAACTTTCCCTCTTACTCCGTGGCTTGCTGTGTAGCTGGGTGGCTGACCCCTGATGCTCTTCTCTCCTTATTTTCTCGTTCCTTCTCTCCTGCCAGATTTCTCCTGCTATTTATTCGCTCCATCTACCAACCTGCCTATCTTTTCTCTTTTCTCGCTGTAAGCTATTCAGCTCTTTATTATACCATCAGGTGTTTTAGATAGGCAAAGAATCACAGTTTTAGAGAATTAAACAAATGCAGCATAAACAACAGCAGCACATCTTTCAATTGTTAAAAAAATGTCCGAGAACGTAAACAAGCGTAACACACCTTAAAATAATATTCTAAAATATATTATTTGCATACCTAAAGAATATATTTTTTTATTTTATATTTTTCATTAATTAGGAATATTTTGAGGGCAGACAAAAATGGCCTTCTATGTATTGATTTCAAAGAATTAAATAAACGGGTAAATAAATAAACCCAAACAAAACAATAAAACTCACCAACTCACTAGGATGTTTAAACCAGTCCTCAATACTTTTGCTGAGTCTTAGACACAGTCCACAGCTTTCTTTAAACTAAAGCTGGCAACTGTGTAATTACGTCTGTCTGAGGGGAGAAAGTCCTGACAGTAATGAATAGGCAGCCAATGGCCATCTCCGCTCTTCAGCCTCTCCCTTTGCTCTGGTGGTGCTCAGGACACAGAGCAGCTTGCTCTTTCAAAGGCCACTTCGCCACCAGAGTCTTGAAAACAGCATAGTTTACTCCCTAGGAAAAGAGTCTGCAAACCCTTAATTTAGACCTGTCATAGGTTTGTGTCACTGGTTCTAGGTGTAGGTCTTTGTGTTTCCCTTTTGTTGTAACAATTCACAGTTCTAATTTTTTTTTAAATAAAAGCTAAGTATTTCCTTCCTTAAAAGCTAAATAACATTTCATCACACGTACAAGCTATTTTCACCTCTTCTAACGAACATCAATGAATACTTTGATTGCTGCTATATATTTTGCTATTTTTCTCACAACTGTAAGTGTATACATACATTTTAGATTCTGCATCCAATTGTCATGTACATACTCAGAACAAGCATCCAAAACATGAAGCTGGGGTTCACTTTTCATGTAACCATAACAGTTTATGACATTTTCTGGACCTTTATGTAATTTACAAATCACCAACTGAAACTTGAATATGTTTCCATTTGTTCACTTAGTGCTTATTGAGCATCATGGATTTTAAGGTATCAGATAGATTAATCACCAGGGATTCAATGGCTAATTAGGAAAGATTATTGGTTCTACCATTTATTGGAAGCAGTGTCCTATTGTGATTAACTGCAAACAGGCTTATTTTTTGTCATAATAAATATATATTTGGGAGCACACAGGAAATGCAAGGAAGAAATCATGTAATTACAGTATAATTTCAAAAAATGAGTAGGAATTTATGTCTATTCCTCGATTAATGACTCTGTTTTTTAAATTTAGTTCCATGCTGTTTTAGAAATTTGATCTAGAAATCTTTAATATAGTTTTATATCTAAGATGGTGATCCCTTTGGCTGTTTATTGATCTTCAGGATTGCTTTGGCTATCTTGGATATTTTATATCTCTACATGAAATTTAAAATTTTCTTCAATCTCTGAGGAGAATTTCAATGGAATCACTCTTTTGAAAATATAACATAATTACAATATTCCTCCCTTCCTTTTCTCTTCCCAGGTGCTCCCAGGTACCTCTCCTATTCTCTTTAAAACCATGGCCTCTTCTTTCATTACATGCTATTACATATACACAACAATTGGGATTTTGGTGGGACTTTTATTGAATGTGATTTTTTTTTGAGACACTGGGCAGCTTCATAAATTAAACTTGCTAATTCATGAATACATACTATTATCTTTTCTATTAATTACTGTATTTTACTGGGAATATTGTCTAAATTCTGCTCTCACTTCTCTAAATCTATCCATTATTTCCTAATATTTATCTTTAATAGATCTTTCTTCAGTACTTGATCTGCGACAAAGAACTTGTTTCACCACTACCATTTGCCAAGTGTAAAATAAATGTGCATTTGCAAATCTTAATTTCAGTGATTCTTTTGTAGAAATACTGAGGATTGTTCTTATAAGACAGTCGTTTCCCCCAAATATTTAGGAACGATACAACACCTTGAAAAAAAACCCTCATTTTGAAATAAAATTTCATATACAAGCAGTGTATTTACACCATTTGACCTCCTCCATTCTTTTCCATCCCTAAATTATCAGAGGCCCTTTCCCATGAGAAGACTGATCCTTTCTTTCTTAGCACCCATTAAGTTGCTTTAACTGGTAGCCAGTTGGTAGTATGCTTTTTACTTTTTTTTTTGCTCTTATGGGGGGCCTGCCACCCAGCTCCCAAATAAACCACATGGAGGCTTATACTTAGTTGTAAATGTCCGACCTTGGCTTTTTTTTTTCTTAACTTATATTATCCTGTCTACCATTTGCCGCTGGACTATTCATGTTCTCTTAGTTCTGTAAATATTACTGTTACTCAGTGGATTGCCGTGTAGCTGGGTGGCTGTCCCCTGATGTCCTTCTCCTTCTCTGGCCACTTCTTCGATTTCCCCTTCTATATATTCTCTGTCTGACAGTCCTGCCTATTCTTTCTCCTGCCTTGCTATTGGCCATTCAGATCCTTATTAAACCATCAGGTGTTCTAGGCAGACAAAGTATCACAGCTTCAAGAGTCAAACAAATGCAACATAGCAAAATCAACACGCCTTAACACAATATTTCCAACATATAACTCTTCATTTCAGAGTGAAGCCTTGTGAAAATTCCCCTAACCATGTTGGCTTGACAACTGGTATTGTCTCTGTATAGATCTTGTTTATGTTACTGCAACTAATAAAAGCACACAAAAAATCATGGAGTCCTTTATATGTTAGTCAACTACTTCTGAATATGAGGATTGAGAACTGCTTTGCAGTGGCGGATAAGCTCACTGTCATTCCATTGGAGAAAACAGCAAATCATGGAAATTCCAATGTAAAACGAGTCATTTTGGATAAAAATATTTTGTCAAGTTCTTTATGTTAATGATAAGTATTTAAGTACTTAGTTTTTCTTTGTTTGAATGTTTAAAAGAAATGGTATTATTTTAAAAAATGATTATTTTCTCCAAGAGATAGAGAGGTAGTCATAAATATATTTGTGAAAGATTCTTTAATTTATAACCAATCACTGTGGAAAGATGATAAAATTCCAGGATAAGGTAATAGGCCTGGGATGGAACAGAGAGTTTGTGGTCTCATGACTTGAATTTTTATTTCTCTGGAGATTTTTTTCTAACTATTAGTATTAATTTTTTGACTTTTTTAGTCATTCAAAATAATTGATCAAAATCTTTTTTATTCATAATAGGGTGAAGATGGCTTTCCAGGGTTCAAAGGTGACATGGGACTTAAAGGTGACAGAGTGAGTAAAAAGTATATAAATTTGAACGCACTGTATGTTTAGCTCAGCTTTTTACTGCTGTGATAAACACCACAAACAAAAGCAACATAAGGAGAAAAGAGTTTGTTTCCTTCCAGGTAATAGTCCATTACTGAGAAAAGTTAGAGAGGAACCTGGAGGCAGGAGCTGATACAGAGGCCATTAAGAAGTATTGCTTACCAGCTTGCTGCTCCTTAAGCTCAGTTTGCTTTCTTTCAGCACACAGGGTGCTCCAAACATGTCAACTCCATCTTCAATTAGAAAATGTTCCACAGGCTTGCCTCCAGGCCACTCTTGTAGAGGCATTTTCTCAATTGAGGTTCCTTTCTCCAAAATGAAAAGCTACATAAACATTAGCTTACACCCTTTACAAATATATTTCCCTTAGCACTAAATACAGCAAGCAAAGGTGAAATAAAATATTACCAAAGATATCTTACTTCAATTGTTGTATAAATATTGAAAATCATAATGATAGTGGGGATAGTATAGTACCAGTGTTTTTCTAAATGTTGGGTTAAATTCTGTAAGAGACACAAATGTCTGAAGATACCTATCATGCTAAAGGCATAGATTCAATGGAGAATGAATTTAATTCATCCTGTTTCCAGAAATAGTAGCTTTGTGTTAGATACTACATGCTTTTAGTCTACTATACATTAAGTAAGTACTCTATATAGTTTCCTTTTCACAGGGACTCCCTGTGTACTTACAGATAGCCTTGAAGTCACTATGTAGCCCAACCCAACCTAGCTCAAAACTCTCAAAGGCTGCTTGCCCTGCTTTCCAGGTGCTGAGATTAAAGGCTTGCATCAACCAGCACACCTGGCATATTTGCACTTTTAAGATAAGCTATGTTTAATAGAGATTTCAGGAGGACTTATACACTATCTGTGTTTTTTGTAGTGTTGAGAATGTAACTATGGACTTTGACAATGCTGGATAAGCATTCTGCTATAGAACCATACATCCAAATACCACTTTGATAGTCTCACCTCAACAATGGGTTTATTAAGATATAACCTCAACAAAATCTCCATATAACTTACTACTGTTGTTTTTGAAAGTTTCAGCATAGTATGGTCAAATTACTAGAAGAAAGAAATGTGGTTTTATTTTAAATTCTGTATATATGTTGTGAACTATGGTGTTTGAAAGTCTTATTATGGAACTTACATGCATTTTAATTTTTATGGTTACCTGAACTGCAGAGTGTAAAGATGGTAATTTGCATCTGACAATATTTTAAAGTGGATTAACTCACCTAGAGTACATTAAATACTTCATTGCATAACTCATATAAATACTGCATCTATCTAATCAAAGAGGCAGACCTCAGAGTAGCTGTGATTCCCTAAAGTTCATGAAGGCTCTCAGGATTGGAGGCAATTTCCTTGATTTTCAGCTGCCAATTTGCTCAAGATGTAAAAAAATATTCCAAAATGAAGACTTTTGTGCTTCAGATGATAGTTTCCAAAACTTCTTTCTAATCTCTATTCTCCATTCTCTCCCATAAAAATCCTCACTCTGTCTCTGTCTCTCTCTGCCTCTGTCTTTGTCACTCTCTGTGTCTCTGCCTTTCTCAATTTCTGTGTGTTTCTGTCTGTGTCTCTCTCTGCCTCTAACTCTTTCTGTCCCAGATATTATCTGAGCAATATGGTAGTACATAAGGTACCATCAAGCTCCCAAAACTTTTAATTATTAGGCACATTCAGGTATTTATTAAATAATGAAATGCTTCTTGACATTAAACTATTTTAACCCTTTTCTCATAAGAAAGCAAGCAAACCAAATACAAGACAAGAAACCAAGAGTCACAAAAGCCTGATTCTCTAATAGACTGGAATCTCCTCCTCCAAATACGGAAGTGTTTTAAATGAACAAACCATATTACTTTGCATTTCAGGGCGAGGTGGGTCAAGTTGGCCCCAGAGGAGAAGATGGCCCCGAGGGGCCCAAAGGCCGTGCAGGCCCAACTGGAGACCCAGGCCCCTCTGGCCAAGCAGGAGAGAAGGTTGGTTTGCTTCCATCTCACAGTGTGTGCAGTGCAGCGTGCTTCTGCGTCATTGTGAACAGCACAGTTCTTGTGTTCAGTGTGCAGTCCCCTTACAGTAGGAAGACAGCACTCAGTCCTAAGTCAGCTACATTTCTCCTTCTGCAATGGACTAAATCAGGAGCAGCCATCCCTAAAGGTTGCCCACAGCTGATACTGAGTCTAAATGTCCTGAGCGTGAAGGAAGCAGTGAATGATGCCACACATACTGCATCAGATCAAACCAAACCATATTTGTCCCCAAACAAAGTAGATGTTTTTTAATATATGAATATATTTTCATAGGATACTATTTAAAGTATATACCATAGGTTTCTGTTCAAAAGATTTGAATTTAACCTGATATTAAGAAAGAATTTCCACATTAATGCAATAGTCATTGTTTTCAAAAAACCTGGGTCATATTGCTGTGTCAAAATATTTCTACTATCTTTATCTTAATGTAGTAAAGAGCATTACTTTTGATTAATGCATAATTTATTTATTTAAGAAACTTTTTACTATATTCTGAACTTAAATTATTAATGTTTTGGGGTTAAATTATTATCTACTGTGGATTAAAACAATAGCCTTAACCATGCCATGCAGGTGATTGCACACTAAGCTTAAACACAGTCTTTGAATTTAAGTGATGGGGAGGAAATGAAATTTTTTAAACTGATTATAATTTAACATTTTTTTAAAAAAAAATTAACCTTGAGAGATAACGTCATTGAACGGGAGCAGAGTAGTTAAACATTCATGTCCCCAATTCCAAGGATAGCACTCCATGTAAGTTATCATCATTTGCTATTGTTCTCAATACATTTTAAATTTATTAACTCAGATTTAACCAATATTGGTACAAATGAATTGGGAGTATACAAATATAGTTATTTAATTTTTAATTAATGAGAAATTGTTACATAACCTAATAACTTGATTTACAGTTAGAATATGACAAATGAGTTAATTTATCATGAAGATTTTCTTTAGTTAGAGTTGTAAGTTCTGAATATATTTCCAACTCTGTTAACTAACTTGTGTTCGTGTTTAATTAAGAAGCTGTTTTCTATATTTATGCCTTATGATTCACAGTGGGTAAGGATTGTCTTCGTCTAAATTAAATGTCTCCAAAGAGGATACTGTCATTTGCACAATGATTGTTATCAGGTATTAGGAAAACATTTAACATATGTATGTTGTAAAATTTCATTTTCTCATAAAAATCAAAAACCTATGATGAAAATAAAGTGTGGTAAATATTTGCATTATATCAAGTATATGAATACTTTGCTCAAATAATTCAGAAAATTCTCACTGAAGCAATAATATATAGGCTGTTTATATTTACTTTTGTGTTTTTCATAATTTTAGGGGAAACTTGGGGTTCCAGGATTGCCAGGATATCCAGGAAGACAAGGTCCTAAGGTAAAATAATTTGAATTTGAATTTTATGGACTTATCTGTGTGACATACAGGTTAACTAATTGCCTATCCTTAGAGACTTAGTTGTAGAGATGGAGAAAAGAGAGAATAAAGTCTAATTTTATTTTTTTAATACTTATCACCAAATAAAAAACACACTTACATGTATAATGATACACACACACACACACACACACACACACACACACACACACTCACTCACCTGAAGTTCAGGTGTTTCAGAGAGCCTGTTATGTCCTTGAGAATTTCTGGGTACAGGGTCATTATGAAAGAAAGGTTTAGTTAACTCATTTGACATAATTAGAATAAATATATTTGAGGGAAGAAAATAAAATATTTTCAGTTACATTAGCTATCACGTGGAAGATAATAGCTTTTTATTTTATTTCTATTACCCTTGTGGTCTGAATTATTTCTTATTTCTATTCATGTATTTACATGTGTGCACATGTGTGCTTATACCTACGCATCTGTGCTCACATCCCAGGTCACATATACGAAGGACAGGGAGCAATTTTCTGGGATCAGTTATTTCCTTCCACCATGTGGGTTTCAGGGATCAAACTCTGGGCCACTCTTTTGGTGGAATGTGCCATCAGCCAATGAGCCATTTGGGCTCTGTTCCATTGTTTTTTTAAAATTCTGGCTGTCATTTGCAGTAGCATTCATTTCCCCAGAGTTCCAGAACAAATATCTAAAACTTGGGTAAAGGAGACCAATTGAAAGTTTCACTGTTGCCTTTCTCAAGGCCAGGGGTCTGTGATCAATGTTCTGTTAGGACCACATCTCCTCCAAAACCTCTAGGAGCCAATCTGTCCTGGACTCTTGCAACTTAGGCTGCCTCCAGCAATCCTTGACTGGGGCCTGCGCCCTTCCACCCCTTTCATTTTCACATGGGCTCTTTTTGTTCATCCTTTCCCATCTGTGTCTCATAAGGACACTTGATGTGAATTTAGGAAACACTTGTTTAGCCCTGAATCTTTTAAATATTCTTAATGTGTTTACCTGCTATTACTTTTCAGTCAACGAAAGTAACATTACAACTTTCAGAGATTTTTGACATAGTTTTATCTTTAGGATACAAAGTGTAATCAACTATACTGCTCAAATTTCAGTCTCTGATATTTGAAATAATTACAAATACTTTAATTATGAGTTTTTTTGTGATTGCTGTTTATTTTGGAACATGAATTTTGCTTTTGCTTGTAAAATCTATTATTGGCTAGCCTTGATGTACTTACTAATTATATTGATAGCTATATGAAATTAATATGTAAATGTTAACTAATAATTTGGGTAGTTATTCCTTTTTCTTTTAAAGACAGGGATTTGATATACTGTTCATGCTGGTCACCTGCTTCAAACCCAATGTGATTGAATTACAAGAATGCACAATTATACGTAGCTCACTTTTTAAAATATTGTACATGAGATGCATTTTATATTGGTCGGTTTTCTTGTCTTTTCTATTTTAAACAGTATACATAGCAAGAATAACGGATATAGGAAAGTTTAGTTATGTTAATATCACAAGCATGCATTAATATGCTTCATAGATAAACTGTGGGTGACAAAACTGTCCTTCCTCAATGTGGGGACGATAGTTTCCTCTCATTTTCCTACACTGTGTATATTAATCGTGCCATGTGACGTTTTTATCTTTTCAAACAGACCATTTATTTCCTTATGTAATAAGATGTATTTTAAAAATGGTACAAGTGTCATCTAAATGCTTTTCAGATAGAAAATGCTGCTCAGTTGTCTTTTACATTTTCCATCTTATATGTAATATGTTGTTCTATCTTCCAATCACATTCTTTTCAAGTGTTGGAAATTAACAACAGTTATTTCTGTAGAGATCCATTTACTGTACAATCCTAAACTGTAAACTATCTCAGCTTTATGTTGTGAACCCTTAATCTGCTCACTAAAATGCACAAGAAATCATAGTGTGTGTTTATTTTGATTTAAAAATGATAGGAAGCAGTCATAATGTCATTTGAATTAGCACCATCATATCTTGCAAGTTTATATGAAATTATGATGTATTCCATTTTGCTGACATCAATTTTCTGATCAGTTTTCTCTAAACTCTTATTATGAAAATCTTAGAGTTGGCAAAATGAAAGTGTTCCTTCTCACAATGAGATGAGATTTCTTGAGACATCAATATTTAATGTTCCTTTTCTTCATAACTCCAATTTTTTCTGTAATTGAAACAATAGATCTGTTTTAAATAAAAAAACAGTGATGTTCCCATCATAAATCAAAGGAAGTCTTAAGCCTTTTTCCTAAATAGAAGCTAGTAACATTGCAATAGACAATATTTAAAGAAAATTTAACTTTGGCTGCTAATTCTAAGTAGTTGAAGACCTGTAGTTAAACAGTCATTTGCCAATGTCATAGGAGCAAAATAATCTGGGAAGAAAAACCACCAAGTGTTATAAAAGATGACAGTTGTTTTAGAACCTAAGATCTAACATGAAGTAGAATACGTTCATAATTGAACATTATACAAGATAGTTGTGCAAGTTTTAATTTGTTGACAGAACAATTTCAGCACTAATTTTCCCCTTGTCATCTTTTATTTGTTTTTCTTTTGCCATTTTAGAGACAGTGTTTAGTCTGAATGTGCATTGCATATTTTGTTTAGAAAAATTTACATGAAAAACTGGCAGGTTGAGAAAATTTCTGGCTTTCATATATACTAAATAAAAATTTAAAACAATAACATTAATATTAACCATTTCTTTAACAGAGTATTTTAAATAGGGCAGTTATCTATTCTGATCAGAGCAGGCATATTCATTTGTGTATAAAATTTAGGTAACGTTTGTCATTTAGATGCCAGATTCTGTTTATATGTTAAATTCTCAGTCATATAGCAACTAACAGATAGGACTTCCTCTGATTCTGAAGACAAAGAAGGCAAATTGTTTTTAAAATTAAAATATTAAAATCACTTAAAATTTTAATATACAGAGTGTTCTTCTCCATTTTAAACTTTATATCATTTGTTCTAAAGTGATAGTCAACACAAAATATATTGAAAATCACATCACCCATTCAATATTGTGTAGTCTTTGGATCATTGTTTGTCCCCATGATGAAATGGAACAACACATACAATTTTCTTGTCTATCTTGACTGCTAAATAGGAAAGCTTTGCTACATTCAAATGGCAATGAGCTTGTCACATTCTGAATGTGGGTGTGCAGGTGGCTGTTCTAATTGTCCATTCATTACCTCCAACTTCCACCTGTTCTCCATCATTAAGTATGTGTCATCTGGAGAGGGCCATGATTCCTAAGTCCCTATGTGAGAGTTTTTCAGTTTAAGTATGTCTGGCGTGCTACTCATAATTTGTATTTTTAAAAAGCATTACAGTTTATTTTGATATATATGGGTCATTTGTCACTTGGGGAACTTTGTTCTAGGGAGAAATTAGATAAAAAGTCAAAGAATGTGACTATATCCCCCTTAATACATAGAGATGTGTATAAAATCAAGTCTGCTCCTCTCTCAGCAGATAATTTTATATATTCTTAAATTTCATCCATGCAGTGGTTTAAAATAGATTTTTTTGAAACTCCCTCCACTTCGATGTTTGGGAGAACATTTAGAAAATTGAGAGAAAAAAATTCAAAGTTCAATCTTCTCTATTTCTTTATTTAATAAAGACATAAAACTGTTTGGATAATGGTCAATAAAGTGTCTGAGAAGATGAGAGTCTGGGCACATGCCCAAGGTAAAATGTGGAACTTTTGTTATTGGGATTTAAGTTGTATTTCACTAGTAAAATATGCACGTTCATATTAAGTACACTATGGGCATTTTACATTTTTATTCAATCATTGTTTATTATCCAGTATTATACTCCACATTTCTTTATTGATGAAACCTGTATTTTTCCATATTATCCAGTATTATCACTTCATACTCCACATTTCTTTATCGGTGAATCCTGAATTTTTTTCCAATGTCCCCTAAACTTTAAAGTATTAAGATGTATTAATAATAGTCCATTGCCCTCTTTAGCGACAGAAAAATAGACTCAAAGTGGACAATATGTGCCTTTGCTTTATTTGGATGGTACTTGGGAGGCATAAGATGTGAATTAAGATCACTGGGATTCGAAACACAGAGCTTTATGTCTGTTTCTAAAACAGTAGGAAATGGAAAGGAAGCTTTTCAGGGTGTATAATATAATGCAGTTTAAAAATAAAAGTTGCTGGAGACCCACAGCCAAACATTAGGCTGAGTTTGGGGAATCCTGAAGAAGAGGGAGAGGATGAATTGTAAATATCAGAGAGGTTGAGGACACTTCCAAAATCTGGGCCACAGAATCAGCTAAGAAGAACTCATAGGAGCTCATAGAAACTGACTCAACAATCAGGGAGCCTGTATGGGTCTGAGCTAGGTCCTCTGCATATATGTTATGGTTTGTAACTTGGTGTTCTTAGGGAACTCCTAACAGTGGGGATGGTGATTGTCTCTGACTCTTTTGCCTGCTTTTGAGACTCTTTTTCTCCTACTGGGTTTCCTCATCCCAGTGTTGATATGAGAGTATGTGCCTGGTCCTGTTGTAACTTATTATACTGTTTTGGGTTGATATTCCTGGGAGACCTGCTCTTTTCTGAAGAAAAACTGAGGAGTAGTAGATCTTGGAAAGAGGGGAGGTGTAATATTAATTAAGGAAAATGTTTTATATTATAACTGACATTTATGAAATGCGATTTTTTTCTTCAGATTTGGAGCAAATATACTGGCTATCACATTAAAATCTATTTTCATAAAATATCCATTAACTTCTGTTTAATAATAATAGATATGGTGAATACTTTCTTATTTTACTTTTAAATTTAAATATTAAAATAGTTTTTTTTTTTATCAATTCATGCTTCCAGGATTTCAGATGTCACTGTAAGTTCCCTTCAAATGCAAGAAGAGATTTCGTGTAATGGCTTAACAATTATATTTAAAGATTGTATATTATGAGCGTCCAAAGCAAGGACATCCTTTTTTATTGAATGCTACTATCTCTAAACACATCAACGTTTTCCAAAGTAATTAGAACAATCATATTCATTGTTGATTATTTGTATTCTTTCAGGGCTCCACTGGATTTCCTGGATTTCCAGGGGCCAACGGGGAGAAAGGTGCCCGGGTATGGCGCATAAGTATAATGTCCAGAGATGGCTAGTGACCGTGCCCCTATATGAGTCCCTGTTTCTCACCCCCCCCCCCATTTACTGTGACATTGTTACACACTGAAACTCTTTGACCTGTCTTTGTCAGGGAGTCGCTGGCAAACCAGGGCCCCGGGGTCAACGTGGTCCAACGGTAGGTACTTTGTTTCACTATAGTGAATGCCATTTTGATATTAGTGTTTCACATTTGTTTTTGGATTTGCTTTGCACTGGGTGAATTTTCTCCTCTCTTACGCAGGGTCCTCGTGGTTCCAGAGGTGCCAGAGGTCCCACAGGGAAACCTGGGCCGAAGGTATCATCCAAACTTACTGTGATTTTTGTTGCAAATTCCCGTTGATGATAGCAATGCTGTGAGAAAGAGTCAAATTTGATTTTCTTTTCACTCTTTTCTTTTTTGTTGTTGTTGCCAGGGGACTTCAGGCGGTGATGGCCCTCCCGGTCCTCCAGGTGAAAGAGTACGTATTACACAGCTGCATCATACACAATGAAAACGAACACTTTCGTAGGCATTTAAATTCTACAAAAGGGTGTCAAAAGCTTCCATACAGCTTCCAGTCTGAGTTAAGAAATACTTTTTACAGTTCCACACTTCTGCTCTTTACAAGTTTACTAGGTAAGGTACAAGCAATATTATAGAAATGAGGGAAATAATGTGTATCTTCAGTCTGTGTTACAATACTTATTCCAACCAAAATACAGTTGTTAAATGAAATATACTTTGATCCCTACACTTTCTTGTTTTCCCTATTAGTACTCAGCTTGTAGATGGAACTGGCGGTCACATTGTATTGGCAAAATACAAGTACCAGTAGCCATTAAGTCACAATCAATATGCGTTCAAGGCAAGATAAAACATCTATTCCAGTAAATAAAAGAACTGGTTAGTAAATTGATTTTCAATTGATATAACTTAAAGACAAATACAGATGAGCAACCAAGACCTTTGTTTGGCTGTTTTGGCATGAGGCAAAAGCATTATTTGAAAGCAATGGTCTTGAAATAATTTTAAATCTAAAGTTTGTATCACATCCAATGGAATATAATCAGTCTTAATTTTCTACGATGACTCAATGTATTATTAAATTATGCTATGCCATTCTGTAGATATTTTGTGTAAGATGTGTAGTGTGTGTGTGTGTGTGTGTGTGTGTGTGTGTGCTTGGGCATCACTTTGTGTGAATGAGGTACATGTGTGGAGGTCAGAAGAGAACCTTTGATGTGGTTCTTGCTTTCTGCTTTTTTCTGAGTTGTTCCCTCTTTGTTGTATTTCTGTTCTCTGTGCCAGACTACTTGGCCTAGATGATTCCAAGGATTCATCTGTCTGTGCCATCTCTCTCCTGCTCGGAGTGGTGAGATTACAGATGCAGACTACAGCATCAAGCTTGTTTAGAAGGGAATCTGAGTTTCGAGTGTGGGTCTTGTACTTCTGTAGTCTCTTCAGCCAATATCTTTTTTTTTGTATATTTTTATTGAGACTTTAAAATTGATGTTTCATGAAGGAAAAACAGAAATACCTATGATACAGAACTTGAAACTGAGCATGAGAATTTGAATTTCTGAATAACAAGTGGATTGAAATTTAGCTTCTGTTTGTAACAAAATAGGAATAGATTAGAAGAAAATAAGCATTTAATTAAAGTTTCTTTATGGCCTGATTCGTATTTAATTAAATTACTACATATTTTTTCTCTAGATGAACTAGTCACAAATTAAGTCCATTCATCTTGTACATTTTGACCTCATAAATAATGTACATATTTGATATATTTCATGCCTCAAGTAATGCTCATAAAAAGATATAGTAGATTTAAATGGTCAAATCATTAAATTAATAGGACAATTTAGCAAATTATTGAACAACTGACTTTTATTATGCTTTAAAGCACCAATGAAAGTACATATTAATTTGAAAAATACCATGATTAAACAACCTTAGTATCTAGAAAAAGACTTTGAGAGTCAGACTGTATGTTTTGAATATCAGAATGAAGGGTTTTTGTTTGCTTTGCTTTGTTTTTTTTACCCCATTTGTAACCTAGAATGACTAATTTCCAATAAAGTTATCTAATTATTAATTTTCTACATAGGGGAAAATATTTCTGCTCTTGTATGTGATAAATCGCATACATATCCATATTAACTCCCCACTTACTGGCAGCAATTTTAAATATTATTTATTCTTTTAGTATATATATATATATATACTAAATATATATAAAGATATATAATATCTTATTTTTAAATTAGAATGGAAAGTATTAGATTGTTTATGACAACTCAGAACATAGTTTATTTTTGTTAAGCTAAACTTTTGTATTCATACCTCCCTCTTCCTTTTGAGTTTAAGATAGATGCTGTCACTTGGAAAGAGCTGTATTTATTTGTGATAAATCATTGGATTCAAATAGTAATGAATTTTCCTGGTGAAACAAAAACTGGTAACATAAAAAGTAAAGTATCTTGCAGACCAACTTCAACAAGCTATTTTTTTTAGCTTTGGAAATAGTAAACTTAATATTTGTTTTATTACACAAGAGATAACATATATATTATGTCCCATTTTATAGGTCTTCATTTTATAGATATAATTATGTGTTTGTCAAGTACAGGCTTAACTCTTACTGATCTATTTTCTTTTTGATACCAAAACAACCCCTCTGACTCGATGTGCTTTATGCATTTTAAAGATATGTAAATAAGAACCTGAATAATATGTAGGAATAATAATATAACTAATTATGTATCAGGTTAGGAATGGTATTATAAATACATCTTGGAGCAGATTGCTAATAAGAATAATTATAGAGTGAAGTTCATCTTTTCTTGTATACAAAAGAGTCTAATGCAGGGAGCAGAAGTGACAAATGACAGATATGGCCACTGCATAATCGGTAAGGATAAGGGTATGCAATGTTTTCGGGACAGTTGCGTTTGCTCCTGTTGGCTCTGTATTGCTAGAAACAGAACTGTCTTCGAGTCCATTGCAGTTTCTGTTTTGCAGGGTATCTAGGTGACTTGGTCTGGAGCTGCTATTATGCCCCTGTTAGCTATGCATTGCTAGAGACTGACCTGTCTTCAAGTGCATTGCCGTTTTCATTTTGCAGGGTATCTGTATAACTTGGTTTGGAGCTGTCTGTTTGAGCCTGGTGGACTCAGCAGGGAGTACCATGTAAAGAGCAGCCGATCCCAGTCTCCCAGATTCTATCAATAATCAATAGTTCAGTGGTAAAGGATAGAGCCACCCTTTCATGACTGACTATTGAGAAGGCCAGTAATGTGTGTGTGTGTTAATAATTGCTGTGTTTGTAAAGCGTCTACTTCCTGTCCACTCTTCTTCAATATTCCTTGAGTTCTTGTTTAGGACAATTAACATTTTATGTGAACTCCAAACATTCATCGTGCACGTGGCATAAGAACATTGGTGTGATGTGTAGTTTCACACAGTTAAAAACTATTTGGCTTCTCAATCAGGACTGTACACACTATTATATTGCCATGCTTTCATGATAAAATGGGAGAAATTTGTTCCTCCAGTGTTTTGTCTGAAGAAATGAACTGCAGTATATGATAATACCTTCTTGACATTTTGTCGTTAAATTTTCTCCACTGCTTTTTATTCTCAGGGTCCTCAAGGACCTCAGGGTCCAGTTGGATTCCCTGGACCAAAAGGACCCCCTGTAAGTGTGACAAATTCTCTTTTGCTTTATTCAATAATATTTTAATGCTTGAGAGGCATAGCTTACAATCGTAATACTTTTTGTTTATAAAACATTAAGTTTTAAATTTGTTTTACATCCTGACAGTTCTCCTTGCTCCCCTCTGTTTCCTCCCTTCTCCTACCCTCCATCCTTCATCGATTCCTCCTCCCTTCTTGTTCAGAAGGCACAGGCCTCCCATGGGTATCAACAAAGCATGGCATGCCAATTTGCAGTAGGACCAAGCTCCGTCCTTTGTATTAAGGCCAGACAAGGCAATCCAGTATGATGGATGGGTTTCCCAAAGCCAACCAAAGCATCAGGGACATCCATGCTCCCACAGTTAGGAGTCCCACTAGTTGACCAAGTTTTATAACTGCAACATATAGGTAGAGGGCTTAGGTCAGTCCCATGTAGGTTCCTTGGTTTTCAGTTCAGATTCTTTGTGCTCTTATGAGTCAAGTAAGTTTCTATGGAAATTCTTGTGATGTCCTTGCTTTAAAAATGTAAGTATTGTAACAAAAATCCTTATAAAATAAAATTGGAATTTAAATATTACAGAATACATTTACAATATATTAATTTCTTATGTGTTTTTGCAACATGATTTAAATGTCTCTTGCTAAGCAATATCTTAAATAAAAACTGGAATAGTATAAGTGTTAGTTGTATAATTCTGGAATTCATATTTAAATCAAGAAAAGCCTCATACCACCGCTCTTTGGCCCATTATCTCTATTCCTCAGAGCATCAAGAAACTCCAGTAAAAGTCATGGTATTTTCATTTAGATTTAGGATCACCATTTCAAAGATGATCATTATAGAATCTTAAATATAATTTGTTCTAGTAAGGAGCAGGATGCTTACTGCTTACACTCAGAGGTTACTAGAAACATGTATAGGTCTAACACTGATCGCTATGCACATATTTGATGGAGTTTTAGTGTCTTTGGGGAGGAAGCCAGGGTAATGTGTTATCCTTTACCTAACATCCTATTAGTCTGAAAACTTTATAATGACCTCAGATTATAACACATTTACTGCATCTATATTAAAACAGTGGTAGTTTTGCAAGTATTTTAGTTTGCTGTTTTGCAAAGCTGCATCTTGTCCAATCAAGCAGTAATTAACTATGCATTTCTATTTCTCTCTAAGCTTTGGGTAAAGCTGCATATGTTATTACTATCTAATGGCAACTGCAGAGATAGTTGATATATGGTTTTAATCACCATATTCAGCAATCCCTAATTTTAAATAAAACCTGGTAATACACACAACAGCCTGTGTGTTGAATTGGAATGGATCAGGTAGAAGACATAGTCAGGGCATTGACAGGAGCAGCCCTCAAGTATGCCAACCACTCTAGGAGTCTCATCAAAGTGAAAGAAAGTTACCCACGGACGTCTTCATTTTAAAGCAAAGTTGTTTTGGTTTTTTGTTTGTTTGTTTTGTTTTTTGTTTTTGCTCCCAAACTGGCTCCATAATAGCATATATAACAATAGACCTTAGAAAACAACATTATTTAAATAATTAGTAAGGGGTGACAGGCCTGTCATAAAAATACCTTAATTAAAATGTCTATTTATCTGCATTTATTTAGAATAGAGAGAATGTATATACCTACTAAATTTGTTTTGAGAAACGAATGGATGTTTTATAGCTTATAGGAGTATAATCTCTAAGACTGTTGAAAGAACAGTCAATATCTGTTAAGTATTTAGAATGTCGAAACCTCACAAGGTTGTGTTTTTTAAGTATTTAGCTAATTGTGTCATTTCTCTCTTCAGACATGGTAAAGGGACATAGCCCCTTTGTAGAAAGCAGTAATGTGGCAAAAATTTCCCTAGTATTTCCTTCTTGGAGGATATTTCAGGAAATTGAAGGAACAATTATTCTTGATGACATCTAAAAATGAACTGTTTTTCCTTTACTTGAAGCAGTTTGAAAAGTAAAATGACGATTGTTTTACAGATTAGCATTTTTTCTCATTTTTGTCAGAAATTCGATGGCCACTAGAGGGCACTCGCTTTCTCTTTTATCCACTTTCTTTACCTGGAATGGAGCTGTGAAGGCTCTCTAAAATAGGACACAGGGAAAGTACAGTTTATATTCAAGCACTGGAAAACTAATGTTTTGCTAAAGTAAAACTGAACTTATGCGTGTATAATTTTAAAGTACAGAGGCATATGAAAGAATTAATTGAAATGCAGTGTGCTCTGAATGCAGTTCTATGGATTTCCCTTTCATTGTCTCTGTTTTTCTTTAAGAAGGCAGTTCACAAACGAGTTTATATAAAATCAACTAAATATCCCCTTTTATAAAATAAAACAATCAAAATGAAATTTTTTGTAAGATGCAAGATAGTTTTTTTCCATATTACCCTTGGGCTTCAACATCATGGGAAGAGTTTTTATGAAGAATTTATGACTTGGGTCTTTAATGTTTGTTATTCCAGGGCCCTGCTGGGAAGGATGGACTACCAGGACACCCTGGACAGCGTGGAGAGACCGTAAGTGACTCGGCTTTTGTTTTTATTTTTTTAATTTTTATGTTTTTGGAATAAAATTTGCTCCCAGACAACACAATTTCATAGAAACCTGTGTTATTATTAACAATGACGTTACTAGTTGAAGACTAATGGAGCAAGTTTCTTTTCTTTCTGTACTGATTAGTTTGTTTGATTTCTAATTCTCACTCAGTTTAATTATACTGTACTATATCCACTGTAGTTAGCTTCTTTTTCTTTTTGCTTTCTTTCTTCCCCTTCTATAGAAGATGAATTATTTTCTCATACAACGTATCTTATAGTTTCCCTTCCCTCCCGGTTGCCTCCCACCTCTGTCTCCTCCAGATTCCTTCCTGTTTCTTATTAGAAAAGAACAGGCTTCTGAGACATCACAGCCAAACACTACAAAATAAAATATAAAAAGATAAAGCAGAAACTACCACATTAATTTTTGACCCATCAGAAGGAAAAGAGTCCCAACAGCAGGCACAGGAGTCAGAGAGCCATTCATTCTCACAACTGGAGTTCCATAGAAATACTAGGCTAATAGGTATAGTACCTACTCAGAGGGCCTGGTGCAGAACCATGTAGGCCCTGTGCTTGCTGTAAGCTCATATGCTCATATGTGTCTTGCTTAGCTGAGTCAGAGGGCCTTGTTCTCCTGGCTTCCTCCAGCCCTTCTGACTCTTAGCATCTGTGGAGGATTCCCTGAGTATTGAGAAGAGGGGTTTGATGTAGATCTCCCATATAAATTCTTTCTCCCCATAATGTCTGGCTGTGGGTCTCTGCATCTGTTCCTATCATGTTGCCAATGAGCCTGTTATTAAAATATTTTAGCAAATGCATACATAGCTGCAAGTGTTAGCCTTATCAAGTTCACTTGAATAGAGAGGATGCTCATTATTTTGAATCTTATTGTTGCTACAGCATTTTTAGAATGATCTGATAGAGATGATCTCATATTCTGGTACCCCCACCAGATGCCACCTGGATCCATACTTCTAATGTGTTTTTCAAGGATCAATAACTTGAGAATTAATAATTAAAACTCCCCTCATTTCTAAATTAAATCAAATGGGGGAGGTTGAATATGACGAAAATATATGAAATTCTCAAAAGAGAATTTTAAAAGTACTTGCTTTTTACAAAGAAACCATATCATATAAACATTAAAATGTAAATCAAGAAGAAAATAATTAGTTAGCTGGAGAGTTAGGAATGTTTCTATCTAGTAGTTTCCACAGACAGATTAGGTTTAGGTACTTGTATTATAATTTTTACTTGAGAACAGTGAACAGCCCTATAGTTAGAACATAAGTATTTTCTTTCACCTTTTTTTCCCCCGTGTTGACTAGAATTTAAAGATTTCCTGCAGAAGATTCCAAAACCAGAATGGATATAGTTTGTAGTATATGTGTTTCCTTATTTCAAAGAAGAAATTATTTTGCTATATTTGAAATTCATCTCCAATAAAAATCCTTCAGAATAAATTTTGATGTCTTATATTTTGAAGCCTTTTTGTTTTTGTTGGGGTGGTTTCCCAATAAAAAAAAGTATTAATAGATTTTTTTTATATCTTGAAAACACACAATTCATGTGAGGGCTTCTGTAGAATCTAGTATTGAGCATAAAAATAAAAATAATTAAATTCCTTTTGATATTATCAGGACATAAACTATATTTTCTTGGGTATTGTAACAGAGTCTCCAATCACTCGTTAATGATTGGAATTAATTTCTGTTCCCAGAGACTTTGGAAAAGATTAACTTAACTTAAAATATTCTTTTTTTTTTTTTTGAAAAAAAAAATTTCCGCTTCCTCCCCGTCTCCCTTTTCTCTCCCCCTCCTCCCATTCCTCTCCCCCTCCCGCTCCAGTCTGAAGAGCAGTCAGGGTTCCCTGCCCTGTGGAAAGTCCAAAGTCCTCCCCCCTCCATCCTGGTCTAGGAAGGTGGACATCTAAACTGGCTAGGCTCCCACCAAGCCAGAACATGAAGTAGGATCAAAACCCTGTGCCATTGTCCTGGGCTTCTCAGCAGCCCTCATTGTCCGCCATATTCAGAGAGTCCGGTTTTATCCCATGCTTTTTCAGTCCCAGTCCAGCTGGCCTTCGTGAGTTCACAATAGATCAGCCCCACTGTCTCCGTGGGTGGGTGCACCCCTCGTGGTCCTGACTTCTTTGCTCATGTTCTCCCTCCTTCTCCTCGTCATTTGGACCTTGGGAGCTCAGTCCGGTGCTCCAGTGTGGGTCTCTGTCTCTATCTCCATCCATCGCCAGATGAAGGTTCTATGGTGATATGCAAGATATTCATAAGTATGTCTATAGAAAATATTCTAAAAATTAAAATAAATTCAGTTTATAGTATGGCGTTATGAAGTAAGAAAAATTTATTCTGAATTATAATAATTTTCTTAATTTTATTTTATTTATATGATTCTAATGTCAAATTCATTAGATATGCATATACTCTGAATGTTTTGTATGGGCAGGCATATGGACATATCTTCCAGCTCTCTCCAAAACTATCTTTTATATTATTGAGCTAGCAGCCATGTGGCTCTTTGTATGTAAATTTTCATTTCTCCACTATTTCTTCAGTGGAGCATTGACTTTAATCAATTCATGTAATAAGCTGTTACTCTATTAATTTTGTGTACTATTGATGTTCCTGCAGTTACTAAGACCTTCTTAAAATGTTATGCTTTTTAAAGGTCATACTTGCATTTTTTCCTCTTAAATCAAACTTAATTGATCAGTAGTTTGGAGAAAGCAACACAGACCTAAGCAATAGGTAAATTCAAACAGGAAGCATATGGCTGTTTAAGAGAGAGAGGCAAGATCAATGTGCTATAAACCTACAACTATTTCCAAAGCAAAACCACACTCTAGTAGCTGCCTAAGCTGATACGGTGTGGAGATTTTTCAGTGACGTAGGTTGATATATGTATGTAATCTAGTTGATTAGATTAGCTGGTTTGAGATGATAGTTCTGCGTAACGTGGACAAGTGAGTGAACCTGATATAAGTCTGAAGTTATCAAGGAAAGAATCGGATATAGCTTGACTCGACTGTCTACTAGGGCAGTCGGGAGATACTTTCCCACATGATGCAATAGGTTTTAGGTGAAGATTAAAGGAAGCCTGAGAACTGAAGGTGCTTTGTTAATAAATATTATCTATAGCATCCATGTGTTATCCAGGAGGAAAATTACTAGGGAATCACAACAGGGAATCTATCTCCATGCTGAGGTGGAGATGGCGCCAGACACTACTGGTCATGTCCTGTTGAAAACTCTTGAGAAAGAACAGAGTTCAGCAATTTATAATCTCCTATTTATAAAGAGGAGAGCTTACTGATATGAAGATATAATTGCACTTCTGGAGGTTGTTGACATAATCTGGAAAGTATTAAGTAGATGTGAATTCATGCATACAATTGTATATACACATACTTTATGTATATTCATGCACATGGTGTACATATGTAAATGTGCATTTATGAGTGAGTATACGTAGAATGTAGTCTGACCAAAGATTTTCAAACTCATTAGTTAATTCAAAGTTAAAATTTTAAAATACTAAATAACTTCTCTGATAATTCTCTTTAGAACAACTTTGTCTTGGCATTGAAGAGTATTGCAAAAGTAGAAGTCTTAAAATCAAATTTAAAAATAGGAGAAATGCACTTCGTTTCATGTAATATGAACTGCAATAATGAATACTCAGATTTTTTATTTTCCTGCAATTTATAAATAATACTCTCCCGTAAGTTGTGATACAAACATAGAATGATCCCTTTCTATTTTTTTCCTGCTTTTCTTGTTTTTACTGTTTCCATATTTTCTTGATTAAAAATAGTGTAGGCACTATTTTCTTTCATTGCTTTTTTTGAAGACTTTTCAGGTTTTTGTATTTATTTTTACAATTTTTATGTTTATTATATGACTTGAGAAATAAATTTATCAAAATAAAATCACATGGAAAAGGATACCAGAATATATTCCCAAAACCTGATTCATTGGGCACTCAGCCATCTTATATTTATTGATCAGATTATTTGCAAATATATTTTAACTGTTATTTTGGGTTCTAGAGAATAACATTTATAAAGTGGATATTATTACTAATAATGAAAAGTATTAACTTTATAAGTATATTTTATATTCTGTTTTATGATATTGTTAGAAATTTATATAGAGAAAATTAGTTAACGATCTTAAAGAATATAAAAGTCCTTCATACATCATCTATAAATCTTGCTTGTCTAAAATTCTTTATATTGTTGAATGAGGTAGAACAGTAAAAAGAACACAGTTTTATTCCATATCTGTCATAACCCAGTCTCTTATTTTATTGAAAATAATATATATACTGTAATATGAAAAATAAAAATAGAATATTTTGGACATTTATAAAGAATCAATACAATATTATCACATTATATTTGAAAAGAATAATATTTAGTCAATATTAAACTTCCATTTTAAATGTTTTTCAGTTACCTTGCAGAATTTTAATTTTTTGTTTTATCCTGCCTACAACTTTTATAGATTATACTTTACTTTCTTAGGGATTTCAAGGAAAGACTGGTCCCCCTGGGCCAGGAGGTGTGGTTGGACCTCAGGTATGTTTCTTTGTTCTTTTAGCCATTAATAATAAAAATAGCAAAAGTCTCATGACATTCAGAATGGCTGGGAACTCAGTATGTAACTGTGAATACCTTTGTGAAAAGAAGTGTTTGTACACTAACGATGAGTTCAAGAGTTTCAGTAATTATAGACAATGGAACTTAAACTTGGAAATATATGTAAAAAGTGGGGGCACGTGGCTTTTATCCATGCCCAGACCATGGTCACGATTTCCTCTTTATACCAAAAGCTGACCATACCCCAGCTTGTCAAACAGCACCCATAGGGAGACAGGGGTACACATAGAGAGCCTCGTATTTCCCCTCAGCATTTGCTGTACCTTCCAGCTATTAGCTTTTGAGTACAGCTTCAAGTGTAAACTCAAGGACTAGATTCCAGGACCCCTTAGCTTTATTCCTTAGTCTTTGTCAGTTGAATATGAAATAACTATTTGTATGGGGATTTCCAGGGCAGGGAAATTCCTCTCCCATCACACACACACACACACACACACACACACACACACACACACACACACACACACACCACTTCCACCAAAAGGAAAACTGCTCCATTTGTTATGTTCCAAGTGACTTTGATTTATTATGACTCATTGAGTACCAATCAGAGTGGCATCCGTGTCTCCATATTGTAAAGCTGATTATATGAAAAGAAGAATAAGGTGAAACTGTCATTTATAACGCAGGCATTTTAAGAGAAGTTGGACTAGCTTCCTTCTCAAGTAGTTCTAGTACTGGACAAAGAAACTATTCTTGCATACTTCATAGAGGTCCTTAGCCCATCTGGCTATTCTCACCAAGACTACAGCAAGCTTTTCAAATACTTGCTAGGTACACTACTTTCATTGAGTTTTTTTTTTTTTATTAAGTTCGAGGAAGCATATTATTGGGCATCATAAACATAAAGGAAAATAATCTCATGAAAGGGAGTAATCTTTGCGTTTGCTTTCTATTTATCTGGCAAAAAATGAAAGGACACTCCAATACAGCTTTGCTTGTCTTATTTAGGGACCGACTGGTGAGACTGGGCCAATAGGTGAACGTGGGCATCCTGGGCCTCCTGGGCCTCCTGGTGAGCAAGGACTTCCTGGTGCTGCAGGGAAGGAAGGTGCAAAGGTACAAGATCAAGAACAATCGCTTTCTCATGTTATGCCCAAGTTGCGACCCCTAGAGAGACCACCAGGATCCAGTCAGGTCCAGAATGCAAAAGCAAGGTTTATTTGGAGCTCTATACAGCCAGGCTATTCGCAGCGCAGAAGGGAGGAGAACCCCCTCATCATTTGGGGTTGACATGATATAGGCGAAAACCACAAACCAGGTTTACTCAGGGTCAAGGGGGTTCTTTGCTAGATACAGGGTGTGGACTCCTGCACAGCCTCTTTTCCCTGTAAGCAGCTACTTTTGTGCATGCTCCCCTGCCCTTCTCCCACCCCCAGCAGTTACTCCTGCTTCTGTCTAGACCACAACGCTGGGTGTCAACAGGTGGCTATCTGCTAGGAGCATTTCGTGGTTTATACTTTTGCGAAGTTCCTGTTTTCGACTAACTCTTGGTGCTACAAAGGTTCTTGAACCCAGTGCCTTGACTTGCTCCTGATCAAGCAAAGTTTTTTAAAAATTTCCATGTCCGTACACTCAAAACTTCTATATACTCCTTATCAGCTACAAGTGTGTTCTTTGCATTTCCTTATTACCACCCAATGTCAGAACAATTTGCTAGGAAGATATTTAGTGTGAGGTTATTGTATTTCAAGACAATTACTGAGTAATAAGGCAAGAGTCATTTCATTGACCATAACAGCATCAGTTTGCGTATGTCCTTTCATCTAGGTAGCATTATTGTATTTTAATATGAATGGCACTCCTAATGACAACCCTTTAATTAAAAGATGTTCACATTCTCCTTCCATATTTTCTTTAATAAGGATGAGCGAGACTCGCGGTTTTGCTCATAAAAGCTGTGTAGAAATTTGGTTTTGCTAATGGTATGCATTTTATCTCTCAGGGTGACCCAGGTCCTCAAGGTATCTCAGGGAAAGATGGACCGGCAGGAATACGTGGTTTCCCAGGTGAAAGAGGCCTTCCTGGAGCCCAGGTATAAGCAACATACATGCCAAGCCTGTGGATGATATTTTTGCTTGGAGTCATGAGCAATAAAGGAGCTATACTTAAATCTAGGCATTTCATTCTCTCTCTCTCTATCTATCTATCTATCTATCTATCTATCTATCTATCTATCTACCTACCTACCTACATTTGTTGATTTCAGAAAAAACTTCCTGTCATCTCCATTTTGTCAAGCACACATTGTCTATTTATAGTTAGTTTATTTGTATTCAATCTCCTTGTTTGTTCACTTTTGTCAGGGTGCACCTGGCCTGAAAGGAGGAGAAGGTCCCCAGGGCCCCCAGGGTCCAGTGGTAAGTATGATGATAATAGATGGCCATGCTAGCCATCATTGCAAATTACAGCTCTTCTATCATTATTCTCATGCTGAGATCCCATGGTGTGCAGAAGAGAAAATAAATATGTGTCAATCAAAGCTCTCAATGCCTGGTTTCTGCTAATTGCAGGCACTAATGAGAGCAGAAGCACAAGGGTTTAGGAGGTTGGAAGGATTTGCTCTGACAGGAGGTAAAGAACTGTCTTACCGCTAATAAATCAGAATTTAAAGCAAGATAATGTCATGAATAGGAAAAGCCTGGAAAGACTTTAGTTTGAATTTATTTTCTTCTTCAGTCTCTCATTCAATAATTAGTCATAAAGTAAGCTTCGATTTCATGTACATCATAGTCTGTCTGAATTAAGTACCTGATGAGACTTGAATTTTTTCAGTGATATAAAAATATCAAATAAAAATAAAAAATAATATCATTTCCTGTGCTAATAGTGAGAGTCACAAAACTATGTAACATCATGAAATAATCGGCACTGAGCAAGTATCAGAGTTGGTCTCATGTTTATTCCTGAAGGTATAAGTAAACGTGCAGAGAAACACAGTACATCCCTCATGATTTTTATGCCACCTTCATTCTCAGCAATGCACTGAAGTATCACTACCACACACAAGATGCCATATTTAGAAGCCTTTCTCATTTGATCTTCTTATCCTTATCTGCTTGTATAACTGAATGTTTTCTTAAATCTCTTTCCAACTTCTACCCAGTGTGATGGAGGTGGGTCTTGTATCTTATCTGTTGCTTTCATTGGTTAACTAATAAAGAAAACTGCTTGGCCTGATAAGACAGATAATTAGGTAGGTGGAGTAAACAGAATGCTGGGAGAAAGTAGCTGAGTCAGGGAGTTGCCATGATTCTCCCACTCCAGACAGACGCAGGTTAAGATCTTCTCTGGTAAGCCACCTCGTGGGCTACACAGATTATTAGAAATGGGTTAGGTCAATATGTAAGAGCTAGCGAATAAGAAGCTGGAACTAAAGGGCCAGGCTGTGTTTAAAAGAATATAGTTTCTGTGTAATTATTTCGGGTAAAGCTAGCCAGGTGGCAGAACACAGCCCTGCCGCTCCAATTACTACACCAGTGCAAATTGGAGCCATGCTAATCACTTCAAAATACTTTGCTTGCGACTTCATCACCATTTCTGCCATCATTTCCTTTGTTTGGTCCTTTTTTTTCTTCCTATAAATGTTATCTCTTCTCCTTGACTCCATTTAATTTCCTACCTGTGCTCTCACAGTTCTTTGCCATTGGTACTCGAATATCCATTTAATATACCTCCCCAGCTATGCCATCATCTGATAGAACTAATCTTGTGTGTCCATACTGCCTTCAAAATCAACTTATTACTCATGGATGGCAAATCAACTTCATTGTGTGATCCTAATAACAATGGCTTACCCATATCATTACCCTTACTGACCCTTAATTTCTGCCATATGATGCTTTGACATTCTCATGTTACTCAAATCACTATGATTTTTGACAGTATTATACAAGTATGATTTACCAATCATTAACTCAGCTCCAGCGGATCACTACCTTTTTGTGGACTCTGAAGTCATTGCTGAACTAATGTGTACAAACACAAACCACACACATAGGAAAAAAAAATAGGATTTAAAGAAATAAAGCATGAAGGATTGTCAAGAGCTTTCCCACTATGATTTTCATTAATATAAAAATTATATATTATTTTATTTATTGACTCGTGGATCTTGTGGCTGTTGTTTTGTCTCTGATGGTACTTACTTTATATGGAGAAAGCATATTAGTGGAGGGAGACACAAAGTTCCCAAAATGTGTTTAACATTTTACAAACTTGTCATGCCTTCTTTACCCCATCACCATTCATTATTCTTTTGTTATTAAGCCTTACCTTAATGTGTTGGATTCTATTCCCTACTTTGTGAGTCATTTCTTCTCGTCATTTTTTCAATAGCTTACATGTTTTTTTGTCATATTCCTTTTTTTTCTCCTTTCTGCCTCTCTATTCCTGAGAGGATTGTATTGTATTTTCTCATTTTTCACATGAGAGAATAGGGATTTTGGAATATCTGCACTGATGACTCTTGAGTCTTGTGTTCCACTTAAGAACAAAGCTGTTACACCCAAGGATGGTTGATCTGTATTCAGAGATGGTGGCAAGAATTAATGACAAAATATTGTAGCACTAATATAAAGCGTTCAGATGATCAATCAGAGTTTGTATTTTGAATTCTAGTAATGTTGGATGCTTCATCTGAACTTTTATTTTGTTTGATTCAAAGTTTGTCACTGGGATAGTGTAATGACTTCACTCCATAGTATTGTAATGGTGGTCATTTTGGCCTTAAAAATATGGAAATATGCACTTGTGCTTTCTACCTAGATAGTTTTGCAAAACAAGAACTTGCTTGTCTTTCTGTTATTCCTCAGTGAGCTCCATTTACACTGAATGCTGATGAGATGATTTGTCTGTTTTCATATACTTTACAAAACCTCCCTAGAATATGAAATAAACAATGAAAGAAGCTGACAATATATGTTCTCTACTGTCGGCTTCTGAGCAACAGTTAGAGAAAGAGCCTCCATTCTCACTGGTCAAGAATCCACACCAATGTCACTGTTTCTTGTTTTGTTACCATTAATAGATTATAGGGAGATGTCACAACATTTTAGGGGATGGGTTACAGAAGTGGGAGAAATAGCATTAAAGAAAGAAATTGAATAGAAGGTTTTTATCTTTACAGTGCAAAAAGCATATTCTCTTTTAAATTTGGAAGCATAAGAAAATATGTTTTCTGTAGTGTTTAATATTTAGTATCATATTTATTCATAGGAATAAAGAAAGATAAACAATTTTTGTGACCCTTTACTTTCTAATTAAAAAAATTACAAAAATGATAGTTCTGTGTTTCTAAGATGTTTTGGCATGTTCTTCCATGTTCAGTAGTATGATGTACCTCTATGCTTAGAAGATTCTATTTTGCCACTAAAGTACTTTATACTACTGAATATTTCAAGAAACCAATCACAAGCTATTTCTCTACATATTTTATTGATGATAAAATAAGTCATAGAGAATATGCTCCAGATCAAAAAACTGTTGGTTCCAGGACTAGAAAGAGAAGGCTCACCCTAGCAACTGACACAATCATTTATGAAATGCTTTGTGCCAGTATCTATCACAAGTGTTTTGTCATTGAAAAAAAAAATAAGGGGAAATCCCAGCCTTTGTGAGCACTATCAAGTTATCATTTTAATGTATATGTCTGTTTTAATCATAGCTGTTAATACAATAATTTTATTTACTCTGCAAAAGTAATTATATATTACTCTACACAAATTCATATTTTTTGCAGTTTAGATACCTAAGCTTTACAAAGAATATTCAGCATGAGAATAAATTCCTCAAAGCTAGGACCCACTGTATTCCATCCTGTTTTCCTAGATTCTGTCACATGAGCACAGAATCCCAGTGTACAAATGCTGAATGTATAACGAGGACTTTCTTCTAAAATTTAGCTGAAACTCAAGGAAATGAGAGAGAGTGCCTTACCAGTGTTCATTGTGACTCAAGGATTAGAAAGTTTTATTTGTTCCAAGCTGGTCTGAGAGTATTTACAATTCTCAGCTTCACTATACATCACTGCTTTAATCAATGGGTTCCATCAGGGATTTTCACTTTACATTTATTTGTAGATAAAATAAATTCAGTGCTGAGCATTCCATTATTACAGATATCCAGGCTTATGGAATTTCTGTAATAACAAGTACAAACGGGGGTTTGCCACTGTACTTTAGGGCACAGGGATGCACTTCTAAGCCTCTTTGTCTTCCCGTCACTTGTTTTAATGCTGATGAAATCTGACAAGATCATGAGAAATATTTTAACTACAGAAAAGCAATATATTTTGTTATTAATTTTAATGCAGCCTCCAAAAGCAAGATGATAATCTGAAATTTAATCTTAGGAATGCTTTAAGGCAGAAAGTAAAATACTTTGCTCTTTAATGATAACATATAATATCTACACACTCTGCACACTTCCTGAGACTCAGAACAGTATTCTATCTCTGCTTAAGACACACGAAAATGGTTACATAAAATAGTTTAATTTAAAATATTAAGTATACTTTGCTTTCAACAAACACATTGTTTCCAAAATAAAAGCCATGAATCATATGTCAATCACAATACATCAATTAGTGTGACACATAAGTCTTTTAGCACAATTCTTAGAGACAATAAATATTCAGCCCATGTTCTGCAAATTTCTATTGACTGTACTTGAGTAACTCTGGTTTTAACCAAGACCAATTGTCCACATAATATATAAAGAGAAATACACATCATTAATAAATTATGTTTTTATTATATACCCATTATATTATTTGTATATATAGATATATGTATGCATTTGTAAGTGCGTTAATGGAGGGAGAAACAGACGTAAGGATGCACAATACACATGCATGCATACATACATATATTTTAGAAAATACTAAGTGCAATTTTTCTCACATTTATGTTCTCATATTTATTATTTATAACACTTGATTAGTATAGGCAGGTAATATTCACACAGGTTTTTGTTGGTTATTATACAGCGTGACAAACATAGTCTGTGATTTTTCTTGTAATTCTAGCTCATAAATGCCTCTTTGTTTAAATCCAGCTGCAATTTTGACNTTTTTTTTTTTTTTTTAGTTACTCTTGTATCATGCTGCATTACTGAAGGTGTTCATGAGTTGTAGAAGTTCCTTGTTAGAATTTTGGGGGTCACTTATGTAAAATATCATATTATCAGTAAATAGTGAGATTTCAACTTCTTTTCTGATTTGTTTCCCCTTAACCTCCTTTTGTTGTCTTATTGCTCTAGCTTGAATCTCAGGTACTATATTGAATAGATATGGAGAAAGAGTACAACATTGTCTTATTCATGATTTCAGTGGGATTGCTTTAAGTTTCTCTTCATTTAGTTTGCTGTTGGCTTGCTGAACATTGCCTTTATTTTGTTTAGATACATTCCTTGTATCCCTGCTCCTTCCAAGACCTTTAACATGAGGGAATGTTGTTTTTTTGTTAAAGACTTTTTCAACGTGTGATTTTTTTTCCAGTTTGCTTATATGGTGGATTACATTGACACATTTTCATATGTTGAACCATCCCTGCATCTCTGAGATGAAGCCTACATGGTCATGGTGGATTATTTTTCTGATGTGTTCTAAGATATACTTTTCCAATATTTTATTGAGCATTTTTGCATGAAGAGGAAATCTCAATACTGAAGATCTATGTCCTAAATATAAAATCCCCCTCCTATGTAAAAGAAATTCTACTTGGTTATTATACAGCGTGACAAACATAGTCTGTGATTTTTCTTGTAATTCTAGCTCATAAATGCCTCTTTGTTTAAATCCAGCTGCAATTTTGACAAATTTCTTCAATCTTCTTGCCCTTAAGTTTGACACCTGCAGTTATAAAAAGTAAATCAAATGTTTCATTTAGGCATAAAATAATCAAGAGGAAAACCCATCACATTTTATACTACCTTTTCCCTCTGACATCAACTTGAATCTTATCAATTCATTCGATCCTATAAATATAATAAATGAATGAGAAGTACTCTGTCACAGAAGAATTTTAGGAAATTACTATCAAGAAATTTAAGAATATTTAAGTCTGTCAGTGGTCAGTAGAGAAACAACATAAATTTACCAGTTCTAAACAAAAATTCCAAAGTCTGAGCTAATGGCGTACTTTACTGTATAATGTATACTTGAGGTCTTATGAACTCAACTTTTGGATTTAGAAAAAAAATATATTTAGTGACTTTGAAGTGAAGTCCAGAAAGCACTTCAGACAGTAAACGGTGTAGGGAAATAATATGTTAACCCTTTATGATACAAGAAGAAACTATGCAAGGTTCAATACTGGATAGATATTTATGTAGTACTGTGTTCAGTAGTGAACACAGATTTTCAAAGCTACCAGCTCAAACACTAGAACTTTGGGGTATCTTTCATTTCATCAAAATTTCTTTATTTTATATTTTTTGAGACAGAGTTTCTCTATTGCTTTGGAGCCTGTCTTGGAACTAGCTTTTGTAGACCAGGCTGGCCTTGAACTCACAGAGATCCACCTGCCTCTGCCTCCAAGTGCTGGCTTTAAAGGCATGCACCACACCTCCCAGCTCATCAAAATTCCTTAATGTCAGCATCTGCACTCAATACTGAAATCAGCATTTCACCCCTTAAGTGATGGTTATACTATTTCTTGAATTATTAGAATTTTCTCATATTTAGCTTGACAATTTTTGAGTAGATTATGTTTTTATTGTTAAATAAGTGATTTGTATGACAGTATCTGTTCCTTCCACTAATGACAAAATATCCTCATTCCCATGTTCTAGGGTTCTCCAGGAGAGCGAGGCTCTGCAGGTTCAGCAGGCCCAATTGGTTTGCCAGGCCGTCCAGGCCCCCAGGGCCCTCCTGGTCCAGCTGGAGAAAAAGGTGCTCCTGTAAGTAGTGTTGAGGGATAAATAGGTGACACTGGCAAACCGGCACACAAGATTACATTTTATTCAGGAATATCAGCTCTTCATGCTCCACTGCATGCTCCGTGCATATGTGCCCGGCATGTGAAGACAGCTTCTTGTATTCTTACAATAGAGGAACTTAAAATTCAATTAAACTGGATGGCGTTTTCCCACAAGTTATGAAGCCCTGATATCTGTGAGGGAGTGGAATGCTATTAATGTTAAAGGCTTCTAATTTTGTTCATTAAAAGAGTAAAATGGGAGTTTTGATTAAACTTTATATACCTCACTGCTCTATAGTAGAAAGATGTTGAATGTTTTACCACGTTCAGAACACAACTTCCATCTCAGGTGAGTCCATGGTTCACAGGCTTATCCCACAGGACACACTTGAGATTCTCATGTAATTTGAGTTTTGCTCTTTGGTGAGTGAAATAAGAAACGTGATTATTTCAAGCCACATTCATTCAAAGCAAACTTTCTGTATCTCAATTACTGTGGACTTTATTATGTTTATTAGGTTTGTCTCTTTTGGTTCTGTTTTTTGATTCAATCACATTGAATTTTGTAAAGCATCTTCTAAGACGAATCACAAACTAATTAAATCAATATAGATTAAAATGCGCTATGATTCCCATAACATATAACTTAATACTTTTTCCTGTAAGGTGTGAGATAATCAGTTGAGTTTGAACTAGTAATTCAAATATCACTGTCATTTCTTTACTGTCTTCAGATTCAGGAATGGAATTATTCTCATTGTCCATACATTTTCTTACATTATATTCATGTCCTGTGACATACTGCAGTGGATAGTTCATAGTGAACAGCAATGTTCTTATCCATAGTGTGGATGCTGAGAAATTCAAAATGAAGGGTCTTCATCTCGGGAAGCCCTCATGTTATTCTATTCTAAGACTATGAAAGTTTAGAAGTGGGCAAAACCCCTTTATAGCTATTTACTTCTGTAACAGTTCACCCAGCGCATTTCTAAGGCCATCGTTTCTCTTTGCCCAATGGAATAATATCTCTCATTAGGCCCAGCATTCTAATTATTGCATAGACAGTGATCTTTATGATATGCATTTGGGGAACATGTTCAGACCCTGGTAATCCTACTGATGTGTTTGCAATTCAATCAGAATGTTAGAATTTGATCTTGACACAGTTGTATACATGTTTTGCTTTCCAACAAAGGCAAAATAATATTGCATATTTTTTACTGAGAATTTTTCCAAGGCCTTATGTTTTATACTATACCCTTAAAGGAAAAAGGGCTCAATGTCTTTGATTCCACTTAATTAAAAAAATTTTAGGCCATACATAACTTGTGGAATAAAGGATGA
Source organism: Alexandromys fortis (assembly GCF_014885135.2). Classification (NCBI taxonomy): domain Eukaryota; kingdom Metazoa; phylum Chordata; class Mammalia; order Rodentia; family Cricetidae; genus Alexandromys; species Alexandromys fortis. The sequence goes on from NW_026067890.1 coordinate 257,429, forward strand.
ATACAGATGAAAGGAACTTTGTTGCTTTTCATGCAAATTGAAAATGTAAGTTCTGTGATGATAATGTTTTCAATCCTATGATTTCAAGTGAATATATATTTTGGTTTATAAAGTAAATACTTAACCAAATACCAAAGTCAAAAAGTACTGCCAGTCATTTTACAATTTAATTTAGAGAGACTTATGAAAAATTATTTAAGAAGCAGACTGAGGCCCTACAAGTTTTGACTGTGAGTGATGTCATGGCTAGTGGGACAATGGAATCCTTGCTCAACTAGACTTTCATTTTTTCATACCTAAAACTACAAATATATTCATATTTTGTACTTTTCATTTTTCAAATAGTTAATGAAAAAACCTATCTGGTAGATACTGAACTAAGTAGTATTTTAAGGAAGATATCAGCTTGTATCTATGAGCAGAAGTTAGTTCTGGCATTGTTGGGTCACATTGCCCACAGATATTCATGAAAAAGTCTTTTGAAACTTCATGGAGATGTTGGCCGACATATTCTGCTTGCCCAATTACAAATATAAATTTTGTCCTGAGTTGAAATATGAAGTAATTACAAAAGTTACAGGTTTAGACGAACTAAAAGGCATGTTAGACCATGTGGAAGTCAAGCTCGTAGTACTTTCATTAAAAACCCAGCATCTTGAAAGGAAAGCAAAATGGAAAACAAAATCCAAAACTGTACAGAATACCCACGCACAATGATAATTATGGCCCAAATATGATCTCAGAATTTTCAGTCAGTTAAAAACTCTTGGAGGTGGGATTGGAAAGGGAAGATAAACATTTTTCAACTTATCATTTGGGGATAAATATTTTGATTATGTAACTGATTCCTAAAGAAAACTTGATTTGTAGAAATGACTGCCATGTCCTCAGATTATAGATAAGTTCTATTAGTTACATCTCTTTTGGCAGTGCAGTTGTAGTAAGGCGAGATAAAGAAACGTCAGTATGAGACACAGCAAAGTCAATACTTTAACTAAATGTGAACTGGGCAACAGGAGCCATTAATTTCTAGTAAAACCAGCTTTAAATAGCTTTTCTGTAATATAAGCATGCGTTTGCATGATTTTAGAATGGTGAGGGTCAGACTGTCAACCTGCCGCGCCATTTGGAATAATAGGTTTAGAACCAGCACATTCTATTTTCATGTGAGGTAGAGTTGAGATAGAGAGCAGAGATCTATAATCAAACTATAGAGGAGCATTATGGATATGCATTGTGGAAGACTCCATCAAAAGTAGAGAAAATAGACACTTGGTGGTAATGTTTAGGTATGTATGGTTAGTTCTATGAGCACACACAGAGAAAGAAGGTGAGTGGTCATGAATGGAACTCAAGGAAGAGTGCAGTAGTTAAAAGTGCTCATGGGATTGGATGCAACCCCTCTCTTAATTAGTCAACCATGAAGACATGTGTTTATTTCCCAATAAAAATGAGATAAATGAGAAGTAAAAATATAAAGAAAACAAAGAATGAGAACTGAAAATATTGAAGTTGAAGGAGACTGTTGGCTTCTATTCAGAATGGAGTTGAGAGCTCTCCTCTCTTATTTATGTAGTTCATAAGAACATTTACATTCTGAACTTCAGAGCCTATTTCCCATGTCTGAAAATAAGACAGTCATAGGAGTCTGAGTGTCATGTGCAGTTAGAATTCTAAGCATCATATAGAGTTGGGTTGTTTTCAGTAAATAACCATCAGCATCACAATAATCATCACCGTGTGAACCAGAACAGTGATAAAATGGATGAAACAAAGACCAGAAAATAACATATGTGGGCTTTTGAATGAGGAAGGATGCACTTTAGGAGCTATGATAAAGGTTGAGTTGCATAAATTTAGCAAAACAAAAGCAGTAACAAAATTTACATTTGTAAACTTTTACATTTGTAGCAGAGCTATGTTATTCCTCTTGCATTAGGTGTCATTGGGTGCCAGTAGGAACTAGATCAAGGTAGTGTCTTAGTTTCTTTTCCTCTTTGTGATAAAATACTCTGAGATAAAGCAAGTTCTCAGAGAAAGGATTTATTTAACTCATTGTTCAAGGAACCAACAATCATCATGGGGGAAATCAAGGCAGCAACAGCTTGAAATAGCTGATCACTTTGTACCTCAAAAAAGCAGAGAGCCAAGGGTAAAAGTATGCGTATTGCTTAGTTAGGCATTCTCCACTCACAGCATCTAATGCAGCAGCCCAGAAATGGCGTCAACCACGGTGCACAAGATTTTTCCATCCCAATTAATGTAATCAAGACAATCACCCACAGACATGGCCAAAGCCTTCACCTACATAATTCTAACTTGTGTCAAGCAGGCAGTTAACACAAAGCATCACAGTGAGGCCACTGCTCACTTCGAGGAATGATAAGCAAATATGTTCACCTCGTGCTATGGGTTATATCAGCTGACTGGCTCTTTGAATGTCGTGGTAAGATGATGTGCGAGGAAGAAAAAGACACGCATGTGTGATAGCAGCAAGTTATTTTAGGAGCTTAGAGAAAGGCGATACATATTTGACAAGAACATATATGTAGACTGATGGTCAGGATGTAGACTAATGGTAAATGGATTTCCTAGCAGTCGTGTGACCCTGAATTTGATACCTAGCTCTAATAAAATACTGTCTTAAAGAGGTAACTAGAGGCAGAACACATAAACATGCATCAGCATAAAGGGTTAGGATACTGTGAGGTGAGTGGGTGACAGAAAGGCAGGACAATTGATCACTTGCATCTTCTCAGTTAATGAAATGAGAGAACAATCATTGCATACAATCTAGAATATTGTTGCCAAAAAAACAATGGAAATTATAGTATGGAAAAAATACATTATTTTAAAGCCTGAAAGCATATTTTTATAGCTGTAGAAGATTTTTTTCATCAACAAGTTTCTATCTTTCATCGTACATAAATTTACAAATAGAAAAACAATGGTACTCCCAGAGAGGAACAAACAAAGCCATAGAGAAAGAGAAAGTCAACACACATGCTGTTTGGCATCAAGAAAAGCAGACACGAAATCAAATATCCAAACCCATTGAATCCACAACATACTTGTAAAAAGGGGTAATCCATTGCATATTAAAGCACATCATAAAATTTTATGTTTGTTTAAGTCTAACATCTGTGGAAATCTCATTAGTTTGGGGAAGGCAAGGTATGTGCCCAGAAAGATGGTAGCCATTTGATTTGCCAGGATTTGTTTGGAAAAAATAGTTTCAAAATATTTTTTCAGCTGTTCTAATAAATTTTACAGAGTATCAATACAGACCTATAAATTATTAAAGGTGATGCAAGTTTTCCTGGTATTAATAATTACCTGCAGAGTGCAACTCATTGTTTCTGGTTGTTCTTTACAATTTCCAATTTGTTTTCCAGAAAGATTAAACTATTTCTTTTCCAAATAGAAGAACTAAAATATGTAGAGCTACGTTTGTGTTATTATATGTATGTATTATTTCTAAACCATATAGAACCTTTATGGGTTTCTTACAGCAATTAATGGCATATTGTCTTTTCACTGCAGGGAGAGAAGGGTCCTCAAGGCCCTGCAGGTAGAGATGGAATCCAAGGCCCTGTGGGTCTTCCAGGGCCTGCTGGTCCTGCTGGCTCTCCTGGTGAGGATGGAGACAAGGTTGGTGTTATCATTTGCAGTAGTCTATCATACAAAAGAACATTAACTGATTTCTCAGGCACTCCATAATTAATCAAAAATTAAATCTAAAGTGGAAGATTTGTGGTTTTATCTTTTTCAGTTTTGATACCTTTTGTGTAACCAAAAATACTATATGCCTTCTAAAGTTAAGAAATGTGCTTTCTATAAAACAGCATACAGAATAGAAACGTAGGTATGATAAAAGAACAATAATTTCTGTTTTAAAAAATTATCTTCCTTGAAGTAGTGTAAATTGAATACAATTATCTATACATGTTTAGTCCTGAGAACTTGTGCCATAAGATTTATGAATAAGCTTTAGTAGAATGGTAACCCCTTTTTATTGACATATGAATAATAAATCTCAGATTTTTATGAAAATGGTAGGATTTTATTGTTTCAAGTTAATTTCTAATTTTACTGTAATATGTAGAAATTTTGTGAAATAGTGTTCATATATTCTTACTATTTGGAAAACTGGGAGAAAAAAAATACAATTTGATTACCGTGTGCTTATATATATATATTATGTATATAGATCAATGTGCTTCCATTGTCAACTTATGGTGGTGATATTCAGGAAAAGATCAGTTTTTAAGATGTATTTTTAGTTGTAGTCTTCAGAGTTATGCTGACTTCCTCTTCCTAAATATTGGTCATTTGTAGAAATCAGAGGCGTCTACATTGAGACCACAGTTTTACATACTAGCATGTAACTTCATTGACAGTAAAATGTCAACATTGGATGATAATGATTAGATCTGAGATATGATAATTTGAAAATCAGCTTTAACACGCATCTTTCAAACCCAGGGTGAAATCGGAGAACCAGGCCAAAAGGGCAGCAAAGGTGACAAAGGCGAAAATGTGAGTTCCTACGACTTGGTGAGGGAGCATCGTTCTTTTAATCCCTTTACATGGATCTTTTCCATAGTAACATTTAGCTCCAGCAGAGTTTTGTCAAAAAGTCTGTGAATTTGTCCTGTGAATTTAAGTGGAAAGAAATAAATTTAAATAAGTGTGTGTTGATTTATATAAAAAGTAATCAAAAGAACTTTTACCTTAATAAAAAATGTATATGGATTTGGGGAGATGCTTCTGCTCAGCAAACAAGGGTAACTGTTGCTTTAGCATGCAGAACTATCTTGAGGTTTCAGAATCCATGCAGGATTATAAGTCAGTCTAGGTCAGTGTTCTGTGAGAGACCATTACTCAATTGAGTAAGTCAAAGAGTAATAGAACTGATTACTCAGACATCTTACTCTGCCCTTTGCCTAATCATGTGTACATAGAGCACACATACAACACACACACAAACACATGCACATCTGCACACACAAAATAAATCAAGTACAAACATATTGATGTATAAGTATATATATCCATATATACACTAAAAAGATTATAATTGTTTTATATTTGCTGTAGTTAGACTTATAGACAAGAAAGGTTGTTGTCATCACAAAACTGAATTTTATTTCATTCTGAAATGACAAATATTATTTGAATACCAGAATCACACAGATATGTTGGTCAAAAGGGATAAAATTTTTGACATCTTAGATTGCAGAATCACAGTCCATCATCAAAGGATGCCAGGATAGAAACTTAAGGCAGGGATAGGAAAGAGGAAACCTATGCTGCCAAGGTCATGGAGAAGTGCTGCTTACTCCTTGCTCAGCCTACTTTTTATACCATTCAGGACCAGAGGCTGAGGGGTAGCACAACCCCTCTCATGGGCTGAACTCTCTCACATCAGTCATCAAATAAGAAAATGCCCCACCATACAGTTCAGTCTTGTGGGGGCATTTGCTCAACTGAGTTTTCCTTTTTGTGAATTGCTCTCACTTGTATGAAGTTGACAAAAGACTAAAACCAACAGACTCCATTTATCCAAAGCCTTATTAGTTAATACAAGAACAAAAGGATGTGTCTATGTATGGATAATCCATTACCTGTTTAAATATAATGTTCAAAGTAGTTTTAAGCACTTGAATGTGTAACACATGTGTATGCACAGAAATTTTTCATGTAATAATATATTCGATGCACAGCATCTTAGAACCCTGTTGATAATTAGAAAATGTATAGTATATTTTTATGTGCTCCTTCTGATATATATATACATATATATTTAAAAAACATTTAAAATATACAACTTTAAATTGGTTTAGGTTAGTGGAAAGACCTATTTTTAGATATCTACAATTTTAGAGGGGAACATTTTCATGTTTTTAGTAAATATCAATTTTATCTTGATTATACATATGAAACTATATGTCTTCAGGTAATATAATAATTGATGACTGCTGTAGCAATTACAGCACTCAGGGAGTAGAGGTAGAAGGATCTCTTTGAGGCTGAGGCCAGTCCGATCTACAAAGTGAGTTCCAAGACAAAAAAAAAAAAGGCCATATCTCTGAATTTCCAAAAGAGTACAGAGGTGCTTAGTAGATCTCAGTTAACCACTGTTTACGTTGGTCAGTCATTGCTTATCTTGGTCAGCCATTGTCTTTTGCTTGTTTAATTTTACTGATCTCTTAGAAGCTTTAATGTGAAGATATCTGATTTGTTTGTTACTTCAGGGCCCTCCTGGTCCCCCAGGTCTTCAAGGACCTGTTGGTGCCCCTGGAATTGCTGTAAGTATTCATACCTCTTTGATCCACAATTTAGGGACTTGTAACTCTATGATTAAGTTTATGATTTAATTCTGTGACTCCTATATCCAGGTAATAGGTGAGATAATAAGTTTATTCATATGCTAAACGCTGAGCCACATATAAGTGATGTAATATATGTAGCCACATTTTTAAAAAATGGGGCATAGTTTAGATAAGAGTATAACATCCTTTATTATCGAATAAATTTGAGCATTATATTTTCTACTGGACCATTTTTTTCTGTATTTGGTGAGATGATCAAATCAAAATCAATTAAACCACAGAAACAAAGAATGCTTGTGAACCGAACAATGGCTTAGTTGGAGCAAACCATGGGATTTGAGTCTCCTTTGCAATTCTTTAGTAGATTATAAACATGGCTGCCATTTTTATAATCATGTATCATGATGTTTTCTTCAATACTGATATATACCTTGCTGTTCTCAAGGGAGGAGATGGTGAAGCCGGTCCCCGAGGACAACAGGGAATGTTTGGACAGAAAGGGGATGAGGGTGCACGAGGCTTCCCAGGGCCTCCTGGACCCATAGGTCTTCAGGTAAGAAACCTCTGCATGGCTTTCACTGCCTGCTCACTCTCAGTTTCTAGGGCAGGGAAACAAAACAGTGTCCCTGGTTTCTAAGTGAAATTAAATGCTGTGCACACTTCATGTGGGGATGGTGTGTGTGTGAGTGCACATGTGTGTGCAATTGCATGTACAGGAGTCTTTGTGTGCTTATATTTGTGTGTGTGTGTGTGTACCAAAGCTTTACTTCTTTTTCATTAGGAATTATTAATTTTGAGCATACATGCAAATATGCATCTGCTTAATTTTTGTTTCTGACACATCAAGCTATACCTCGATTGCCCTTTTGTTTTAAACATGAAGCACAGACTTGTAGCTCTAGTAGATAGAAGAAGTCACTTGAAATAGTTCTCTAGAAGAATCAGTATTTCATATGAATGACTAATATTTCAAAGAATATGAAGTAGCAGACTGACTGCAGCAGCGAGTGTTAAGTAATGGACAAAATAAGCTGCTATATCATGAAAATAGCTTAAATGATAATACTATAGTTTATGAAATGCATTTGAAGAGAGAAATATTAAATTGTAAAATGCTAAATGATCCAGAACTTCTATTCCAATTTATCATAAAGTTCTCATGAAGAATATTGCATCATTGTATCCAGTTTCCCATCCCAATTGTTTTTCCCTTTCAGGGTGATATTGTTGGCTCCTGCAAACCTTTGGAGCACCTCTCTATCTTCTTCCACTTGCTTGTTATGTACACATCTGTTCCAATGTTGATCAATGATATTTTGATTTTAAGTGACGTTCAGATACTATATAATACTTACTTTCCTCACACTAGTTATTTTGCAAAAGGAAAGCAATTTAAATCACAATACCTACAATTTTATGAAGTTATAGGATGTTAGATGAAACTGGGATAAATATATATATGTAATTTTTATATTTACAAATAAAATCACAGAAGTATTGATTTATAATATTAAATATTTTATTATATAATTTTGGTAGTTACATTTTGATGCAGTATTATAAATTATAATATATATATACACCTTTGTAAAAAAGTCAGTGAATAATTACTATGTTTAGTAAAAAGTCATTACTTTCTTGCTTTTTCTGTTTAAATATTAATGTTGTCAGATAATTATAATAAAGTCATGAGTAATGCTTATCGTTTTTCATATGTGAAAAGTAACACATTTTCAGAAATAACAAGTAGAAAATAAAGTCAGGTTGCAGGAAATATGTGACTATTTTAACTTCTGAATTCTCCATTAGTTTAGCCGATTATTCTCAATCATGTAAAATTAACATTTAAACCATAAATCTCATGGTTGGAGGTATGACTTTATAGTTTATATTTATAGAATCAACAGAATAATCAAAATTTATAGAAAATATCTAGTTAGAAATTACCTTCTATGATGAGGATATGAAGAAACAATTTATATAAAATTTTGAAAAAATGCTTTATTATTTAAAATCAGATATAAGAACTGCTAATATAATTAGACATTTCAAAATTACATCTATATTGTTTAATTGACTCTTCACGGATGATGAAATGTTAGCAATTTCAGTAAGCATAAATAATGAAATCTTATCTAACATAAATGACTTTATCCTTGAAATTTATTATTTATCTGTATATTCATATGGTTGTGAATATATGATATATACAATATGCTTCATTATAATTTTGAAAATGTAGCAATTGTAGATTCTTGACCTAATTTATTTTTTGTTCCTCACTTATGTGTCAAATCACCTTAAAATGAAAATATTAAAACAGATCTACTTCACCCATGAATCAGGAATAAACTGGGACCTATGAAGACTGAGGAATGGTGGGGTATCATTAGCTTAATTGTTCCATGCAACCAGATGATTTCACTCAGTATGTCTCCATAGTCTCTAATAATGAGAATATCCTGCTTTAATTGGTTCAAAATATAGTCAAACATAACATAAAATACTTCTTCTTTTGGCCAACTTTATTAAGTCACATGCATAAGTTTTTTTAAAAAGATATTTAAAATCATGCTTGCAGTGAGTATAAATGAAAAGTATGTTCCAATATTGATGTATGCTTCACCTAGATATGCATAATAGGAATAGATAAGAGCTAGCTATTTGTAAGATCAAATTTTATCTGTTTATTGATTTATCTATTTTAGCAAAACTCAACCTAAAATATTATTCAAAACTTGGACTTTACTTGTAAATATAGTCAGATTTTATAATATGTAGGAAACAGTTGACTATTAAGTGTTTTAATATATGTTTGTTTTTGAAAATTAATTTTAAAATTCTTAATTAATTTGGTATTTACTTATTGGTATATAAATTTATTGAGAGTATTTTTTCTTGCCTTTGCAGTCAGTGTGTGTATGTTTGAGCACAAATGAGTATTTTTCGTCGTGTGTAGGTTTAGGTTATGGGTAACTTCAGGTTTTGTTCTGCCTTCTACTGTTTGAGACATTTCTTTTAATGTTTGCTGATGTGTTGCTGCTGCCTAATAGACCAACAAAGCCATCTCCTGTCTAACCCTTCTCTCTGTAAACTGGGGTTACATATCAATGCTAGTATGTCTGATATTACTTAGGCCCAGAGGATCCCAACACAAGTCGTCATGTCTGTGCAGAAAGCATTTTACTATCTTAGCCATTTCTGAATCCTTCAAATGTATCTGTCTTTTAAAGTACATGAACAACATCCTTTTACATTGTATTTTCTCAGGGTTTGCCAGGACCGCCAGGTGAAAAGGGTGAAAATGGAGATGTTGGACCCATGGTAAGTTGTGTCTTTCAGATTCAATAGTATTGTGCATGCCAACACTACTCATGGCTTCATTACAATTCATCAATGTTGACGAAACTATTGTGAAATTGTGCTGTCCTCCTGCTAACCCCTATTTCCTATTCAGATCATCGGTATCAACTGCTGATATATTTCAAAAATATTGATCCTTTATCTTCATCCACTTCAGAGTAATGTCATGTGCTTGCATATAAGATTTGGTGGTTTCCATATTTAATGAATCTAAACCATTTGTGTGAACCAATTCCATACTAGTGTCTTGTGAATCTCTTGGAATTTTGGTGTGGAACAGGTAAAGAATACATAGCATTCAGATAGGAATTCTATAATTACGCACTATGCAAGGAGCATCAAATTTTACTATCCTGTGAAACAACTTCCAAGTTTAATGAGGAATTTATCATTAGTTTGAGTATTGTAACAAATGTTTTTTCATTATCAACTAGGACATTTTTACTTTAAGAACTCAACCTAAACTTTCAAATATATGTGATAAGGAATAATTGCTCAAAGTATTTGAAACTTATATATGATGAGGTCCTATATATGATGAAGTCTTAATTGCTTTCCTTCCATCATTTCTGACAATTTTGCCTTACTTCAAAATAGATATTTAATATTTTTATGTCAATAAACATTTTATCCTATATATTGTGATCATATTTGCCCCTCCCCAACCCCTTCCCACCTACCTACTCCATGCCCTCTCTCTTAAAACAATGACAATAACAAAAAAAAAAACAAGAAACATAAAATCCCAAGAAAATAAAAACCAAAACATACAAGAAAAATATCATTAGGACAAAAACATGTACAAAAATACCATTGAGTCTGCTTTATGTTGACCACCTGCACCCGGGCATGGGATCTACTCATATTTTGAAGTTTTACAGTTGGAAGTTACATTTCTTTCTCTTTAAGAGCAACACCCAGGTTTATTATATACTTTGAAATTATTCCTATAATCAGCAACTCAACTGGAGGATTAAATAGGAAACATGGCTGAGTAGGTCATACTCTGAAGCAGCGAGAGAAACATTACAGTTCATTTTTCTAGATCGAGTGCTGTGGTTCCATGAGTTACTGATATATTCTCTTTGAGCATACGATTGGTCAGATTAGGAAAAGCTTCCATTGTGGCATTGAATTTGACTGAGATTAAAAAAAAAATACTAATGACTAGGGATTCACTCCAGTCTATTCTCTTTATTTCATATTTTATCCTCTTATTTTACTTATTTCTTTACTTTGAACTATCTTAATTTCTAGAAGTAGGGATGTTGCCAGAAGTGTTTTAAGAAATGTTCTATGATAATTTTAATGTATATCCAGGACATAGAAACTTTATTGTAGAAATACAACTAAATATTTCCAATTCTATAATGTCAAACCTGAGATTTCATACACCCCACCATGCTACACAAATAAAAAACAAATATTATTTTATTTGACTCCCTAGTTCTAAAACTAGTCCATCGTTGGTTTTCTTTTTGTTATTGTTGTGGTTTCAGTGTTATAATTACTTTATGCCTGGGTATATTCTTTTATAATGTCACTGCCTATGATATCAATATTATATACCAACAGTAGACTTCCTGTGCTGTGTTTTTATTCTTTTAGTTTTTTTTTTCGGAAGTGTTAATTTCCTATCAGTTAGTAAAGGGTCATTTGCTGGTGTGATGTGATATTGTCTTCATCCAGCATGTTGGTAACCCTGGTGTTCTTTTCTGCCTGTGATTTCATAGCCTATCTTAGTTATCATAAAAGATAAAAATGTTGACCACATTTGCATGTGATCTTGGCAAACATTGTTTTTTTGCCTTTTTAGGGTCCACCAGGTCCTCCTGGCCCACGAGGCCCCCAAGGTCCCAATGGAGGTGATGTAAGTAATTGAAGTGTATGCTAGTTAATTCTGAAGGCTATTCTGTGCTAGTATTACATTCTGGCAGATGGTTTATGGTATATAATGAAGATAATTACATCATGGTTTATACATAGAAGTGGATGAGAACCCAGTGATCATCTACACATGCCATTTCAATAGGAAGTAAGAAATGGCCTTTCTCCTGAAAAATTTACCACTAGTATAAAATAGACACCCAGATCACACTTAATATATATTTATTGGTGAAAAAATATGATTTGTATTATTATAAATCATATGGCTCAGAATAGTGTACTTATACTGTTGCTGATATGTGATAAATGTTCTATAAATGGTTGTTGAATTTTTCAGTTTAAGATTTCTCTTGGCAATGATGAGAGAGGTTTGTAATTGTCTTTGAATATACTGGCCTGGGTGTGTGCTCTGAACACCTGTTACATATGCATCCACATAAAAGTTTTTACCTAAATGTTTTACCTCCTGCATTTTGAGTCTATAAATCAATCAGAGAAATATGTGCATTTGTGCACTCTTTCTCATTGGGAGAAAACAGTCTCTTCTCGTTTATTTAAGGAGGACACTCCCCTTAGAAACTGATCCAGTATTCTGATGGAATATTAGAGAATTTGGAAAAGTAATAATGCTTCTCTGCTACCATGACCTTCAAAAGATTTCTAGTCTATGTGATCTGCTTCCAACTTCATGTTTGGCAAATGAAGCCATCTGTTTTCCACATTCTTTTGGATGAGATTTATCTTCTCTCCTACGTGCCTTTAATTTTATCAGATCAGAACTGATAAAAGATATCAGTTGCTGCTCAACTAGAAAATATATTCAGCTGTCATTAGATTCCCTGAAGGGAATCTCATGCCTAGCAGTGTATAAAGGGTTTGTTTTTCCCATGCAGTAAGTTCTTTTTAAATACAGTCATGACTCTGATTCAATATAAAATCATATTGTCAAACTGTCCTGATTTTTCCATGGGCATAGACATTGGAATTTTGTCTCAACTAACAAATACACGGCAACGTTTGGAAAATCTCTTTGCCTATGCTCCAAATCCTGGGGAAGCTAAAACCTGATGTAATATATTCAAGTATTTGCTGTTAATAAATGTGGCAACTGAAAAAGTCATTACTTTTTGTTTCACCCCCACAATGTACTCAGTATTCCTGTACATTAATACTCTCTTTGAACACTTTAGATACATGTGTGTGAACAGAACATGTTATTAGAAGTATAACTCCATTTCTTCTTTTTCTACTTTTCAGGGACCACAAGGACCCCCAGGCTCTATTGGTTCTGTTGGTGGGGTGGGACAAAAGGTAAGGGCATGCTGGCTAAAACAGCCAGAAATCAAGAGCTTTGATCATTGCTGGCCATATTTTACATGCTGCTCCCATAAATTTGGTGCTAAGGGGTCTACATAGATTCCCCAATTCAGTAATATTTATTCTGGGACCTACACAGATAGAAATTAAACGCTGACGTTTTGTAGCGACACCTGTGGCGATGAATGCTGCGCTCAGATTATTTCCTGTTTCGGGGCGATGTTGGAGTTATCGTGCTTTGCTTCCGTGAAAGGAAAGCTGAGGCTTAGTTAATTGCAGTGATTTGGTGAATGTTTCTTCATTAGAAAGTGACAACGCCAAGCTCCACTTCAGCCTCTGAAAGTCTGACGAGACTACCGTGCCTTTCATTAGTGACACTTGGTACTTAAAAGCAAAGGAAACACTTCTACAACGGATCCGCAGACGAAAGGAGCCTTTCACATCAGAAAACAATTAATCACTGATTTTTGTCACCTTCCCATTGCTACCCCTCAGCCCATCTCTGGCATTTTTCAAAGCTCTTGGCATATGCCATAACATCTGTGCACAGAACAGCCCCCTTTCCTGGTAAACATTTCTTCATCGTAAAAATCTATTCTTCCTTTTTTTTTTTTTGGAAATGTCAAAATGATTCTTTGATTTTTTTATTTATGTATTCAACTTCACATCTTAATAGAATTTTTAAGAAAATTGTCATTGACATTTACTTGAGAAAATGATTTGCCAGTTTGGAAGAACAAAAAATTTATTTATACCATAAAATATTATACTGGGAAGGTATGTAAAATGGGATAGCTGTAGTGTCCTTAGTCCAACATTGAAACATGATTCTCTTCTTTGCTTTGAATTCTTTTTGACACATTTTATTTTATAATTAACTTCATTTATGTTCATTAAAAGAGTTAACTCTCTAAAAACAGCGTAATGGCATTAGACTGATAAACATCATAATGGTGTTTCCTCTTGCTTTTCACCCCAACTCTTGTATTTATTTATTTATTTATTTATTTATTTATTTTTAAATATAATTTTTATAGAAAAAAAAAAGATTTCCACCTCCTCCCCGCC
>NW_026067890.1:272181-280719 GCF_014885135.2 Alexandromys fortis
CTGTACGTATTGGCTTTGTGGGAGCCTAGGCAGTTTGGATGCTCACCTTACTAGACCTGGATGGAGGTGGGTGGTCCTTGGACTTCCCACAGGACAGGGAACCCTGATTGCTCTTTGAGCTGATGAGGAGGGGGATTTGACTGGGGGAGGGGGAGGGAAATGGGAGGCGGTGGTGGGGAAGAGACAGAAATCTTTAAAAAATGAATAAATATATTAAAAAAAATTCCTTATGACAGAGAAAATGATAAAAAACCCTGATCTTAACTTTTTAAAGAATCTGATATGATATAATTTTCTATAGATTATAAATTTGTCATTGCACCATTGATTCTGAATGATTTCATTGCAACTTCTATTTGGAAAATTATATCATTTGGTTACAATGAAAAAAAAAAGAGGCTACCGACCATGAGCCATGATTTCTTCTGTGCAAGTAAAACAATCTGTTCTCCCTGGGCCATGTATTTATGGGAGATACCTCAACCGTTTTCCCAGAACAAATAATCAACACATTTTCTTAATAAACATAATTTGTAATTACATGAATCTGCAGAGCAATTTGCTGTTGCTTTTATAGGAAACACTCTTGAATAAACGGAGAGTCCACTAGCAATATGGCATGGTAACTGCACACCCCTTCATCCCCTTCACACAGCAGTGTTTATCATATAACACCATTATATTTCCATAAAGACAATTATATTTATAATATTAAGCATTCAAATATAGGACTTTTGATTAAGTACATTCTTTATTTTACACTGATTTTCCTAAACTCATTCTATAGGTATCGACATACCACCAAGTTTTATACTGATGTATTTCAATAGCAAGAAATTTATTTAAAGTTTAGTAAAAAAGAACAACTTGCATTTTAAAATTAATAATCCTGATTATAATATGAATTTTGATGCTACATGAATGCAAACTGTTAGAAAATGTCTGATTGTTGCTATAGCTTGGTGGCAACCTGAGCTCATGTGCTTGATTTCATCTCTCCACACTAAAGTAGCATTTAATCTATTTCTTTTCTTGAGTTGTGATTAATCCAAGTTCTCTTTCTTCTTATTAGACTTTTGATGTGTTTTAAGCAGTAAAGTAAGGTAGAGGCTGGTCTAAATTAGGATGCCCATCCTAAGGACATTATTACAGATAGAAAACACCATTGCTGTGTTCTTACCATTATCTGATGCTTTCTTTGTAGGGTGAACCTGGAGAAGCAGGGAATCCCGGACCCCCTGGTGAAGCCGGCACAGGTGTAAGTTCTGTAGTCTTAAAGTCCCTTATTCGGCTTCATTAGATATTTAGGAATTCTTTTAGCGTGTTTGAACATTGAACTTGAATCCTAACAGTGCTCGTTTTTACTCTTCCTTTCCAACTTACTTATTGTGCCCACAACTACAAAAACTTATTGTTTAATAACAACTGACAATTCTCTGCATATTTTGATTAGTATCTAAAATTCAAACGATCACATTTGCATGAGTTAAGTCTTTTAAACATAAGGTGTTCATTATGCAACATTGTGTTTAGTAAACTGTCCATAATAGAAACAAAGCAACAATTTCCTTCCCGCATTAACTAAATATTTGTTAATTAAAATGAATTATTCTAAAATAAATTAAACTTCTCGTAAAACTATTACATTCCCTTGACAATCTAGAAATATTTTGAAAATCTAGCAGCAGGGTTCATGACTCCTGGCATCTAATTCATTCAGTTTGGATTCTGTTAGAAATTTTGCATTGTAGTATACAGACTATAAAAGCAGAGAATTATACAACCCACAGTATTGAGGTTAAGATCTTGAAACAGTGCTTATAAAGTAATTGTTGCTTTTGGTTGTATTCTTTAGGGTCCCAAAGGAGAGAGAGGAGAGAAAGGAGAAGCTGGGCCTCCTGGTGCTGCAGGTCCTGCAGGTGCTAAGGGGCCACCTGGTGATGATGGTCCCAAGGGGAACCCAGTGAGTTTGTTCTCTTTATGATGAAATTTGTGTTTGATCCTCTCCTAGCTTTTCATAGAAAATATTTGCATGCATTCTTTGCTCTTTTCAATTTTTTTTCCTGTCTGGAGAATATATCTAACCAGCCAATACCATGACTCTAATCTCTTGAAGCACTAAAAAAATAGCATTATGAAACTTTTGTTTAATTCTATTTATTTATTTATTTATTTATTTATTTATTTATTTATTTATTTATTTACAATGTCTCTCTAGGGGCCTGTTGGTTTTCCTGGAGATCCTGGTCCACCTGGGGAACCTGGCCCTGCAGTAAGTATGGTAGAGAAATAAAAGAATGATTTAGTGTGGCTGTTCCCTCAGTCTGCAGTAACAACTTTAAAAAAATTATCTTATAAATGAACTTTAAAGACAGAAAGACAAATGAAACAAACAGAAATGACACTGACCACAGCATTTATATAGCTAGCGATTCTTGCATTACCCTAGCAAACGTAGCATATATATATATAAAGTTTAAGACCTTCCTTCCTTCCTTCCTTCCTTCCTTCCTTCCTTCCTTCCTTCCTTCCTTCCTTCTTTTCTCTTTTTATGGTCTTTCAAGACAGGGTTTCTCTGTGTAGCATTGATGCCTATCCTAGAACTAACTCTTCTAGACCAGCCTGTCCTCGCACTCCCAGAGATCCACCTGCCTCTGCCTCCAGAGTGCTGGGATTAAAGACATGTGCCATCACCACCTGGTTAAGCCTTTATTTCTTAATTCCATTTATTATGCAAATCCTACTTTTAATTTTATTATGTCTGTTCCTGGTGAACTGAAGTACTGGTCTTATGTATCAAGTGAGTCTTCCTCATTTATGATTTCCCAAGTATTTATTTCCCAAGTATCTAATTATTTCCCAAGTATTTAGAGGAAGAGGTGCCATTATCTAAAAAATAAGTATTATAATTTCATTTATCCATCTGATCACAGTTTGTTTAAACACTGTGCCAAAGTAGTCTGTGTAAGTTTTGTACCTTTATAATAATAAGATATAATAAGAAATATTTGGGTTAATTTTCACTGTCAATTACAGGGGCAAGATGGTGTCGGAGGTGACAAGGGCGAAGATGGAGATCCAGGGCAACCGGTAGGCAAGAAGCCTTACTATTTTTCATCATCTTCTATAGCTCCATGCATTTAAAAAAGGCATTTCAACATGGTTACTCTTTTACAATTAAAGTTTATTGTATATTTTGTGTATGCCCTTCTCAAAGTATGCCATCATCTGTTTATGAGCTTGTCCTAATGTTAATTCTTTATTTTTCTTAATTTGTCTAGTCTCCTCACATTTAATACATCTCACCAGTAACTTCCCCACCCTCCACTCATAGTCCTCTCTAGCTCCCCTTTCCCCAAGACGACCCCCCCCCCTTTTCCGCAGAAAAGAGCAGGCCTTTCAGGGCCACGAACCTAATACAGCACTAGATAGAATAAGACAATGCACAAACCCTGAAGTCAAGGCTGGTTGAGGACTACTTCCTTCAACCCAGCAGGAGAAAAAAGATCCCCAAATCGGGCAAAACAGTCAAAGATACCCACACTTCCACTTGTTTATGAAAAGATAATACATTGTAAACACAAATAATGAATATAAAAGTAAGAATATCAGGCTGGTAACTTGTTGTAGTTCATATGCTATTTCAGCCAAGTGGCTAAATGAAACATAGTATAGACATTTTAATATTTTTTGTATAGACACAGAAATGTTTTGGCCACATGGGCTACTTAGGAAAGGAGAAAATATTAAAGGTGTTAAATTAAGTAGTTCTGAAGAAATGTGAGTCTCTTACAAGGTTCTGTCCCTTAGGTGTTGGAAATCTAAGGTATACTTATGACGTACATCCTTACATAGTTATTTACACAGTGGAACAAAAATCACTAGTGTGTGAGAAGTTTATAGGTAGTAAATCAAAATGTTAAAAGTTTGTAGTCTATTATCAAACTTATAAATGTATATGTCAAGTGTTTGCTGAAATTCTATTACTGCTTTTTAAATGGTATAAGTTTCCACAGAGAAAATTCAGAGAACTTTCCTATATCCATGAAGAGTTTGCCAAATAAGTTTACCAGCTCACTATGTGGATATCTAGAAGCCATTCATGTCTCTCAATGGGGGCTGAGGGTTTTAGTGTATCAATGAGATGAAAGTCAGTTTTAGCTTATACTGGGAGAAATTATGTTGGTTATGAAAAATACCCAGCCTATTAAATAGTGAATTTTATATTTATATCTAACTATATTCATTTTTAGGGTCCCCCTGGTCCATCTGGTGAGGCTGGCCCACCAGGTCCTCCTGGAAAGAGAGTAAGTTTTTCTCATTCTTCATTTGAATTGTTCCCTGTGCGTTTAGATCGGTGTTACCCATGCAAGCTCCAGGCAGCATCTGAGGCTGACAAATAATCACTTCCTTCAGAATGTCAAAATCTTCACTTACTCAGAGTACATTTTAACCATGTTACTGTCACAGTCTGAATAAGTCAAACAGCTCCTCTGTTGAGAGTTACCTGCTCCTCCAAACAAATGTTGAGGGCTGTTGAACAGTTCCTGTTCCAGCCCCTGGCATTCTCCACGAGAGTGAAATGCCCAGAGTCGAGTGTACACATCTTGAAAGCACGAATCCATTTCAGTAGATTCACTGCAAGCACCCATCTATATTGTAGACGACCTTATGTTGTCACATTTTAAGGACTTGGAACCATGATTTTTAATGAAGCAGAGTTTGCATAAAGGTGAGAGCAGCTAAGAGGCAGCTATGGTCACACTAACTGGCTCTGTGCAGGTGAGATGTCTCAGCGGGTAGAAGTCCTTATCAACAAGCCCAGGGTACTGTGTTCAGTCCCCAGTTCCATGTGGCCAAAGGAGATAACTGACACCTGCAAAGCTGTCTTTTGGTCTGACCGTGTGCACATTCTTTTGTGCACATGAAGACAAATATAATGTAAATAAATACATGTAAATTATTGAAGAAAGCAAGATATTGACAATATAGCATCTTAAAAGAGATTTAAAGATTTTAGTTTAATTAGAAATAATTTAAGGTATTAATAGATAAAAATCTGATATTTTAATGCATATTTACAATATACATTAACAAAACAGGTCTATGACCTCTCCTGTAATTCTTATATTTGAAGCTTCTGCCTTTGAGATGTATGTAGACTCTGTGTTAGGTTATTGTGAACAATAGTCATCCCACAACAATTGAGGTCAATTAAAAACTAAAATTGTTATCTCTATATCTGTCTTTGTACCTGTTAACTAGTAATGTTTTATCTTGTTCCCTCCCCATTCTTCTTAGCAAAACTATCCTGTGTTCACTTTAACTGTTATATATAAGTGAAGACAAGAGCCATTTGTCTCCGGGTGTCCATGTCTACCTTAAGTCACATGACATAATGCTCTCCAATTCCATTCAGTTTCCCACAAATGGCAGGATCTCACCTTTCTGTCTGGCTGACTTGTACCCCATTAGATATAATTGTCACATTTTCTGTAGACAGTCATCTGTCTGTGGGATTCCCTATCTTAGCAGTCATGACTGGTGCTGCATGGAGTATAAAAGTGCAGGGAGCATTTGGTAGGTGGATTTGATTCCCTTTGGAAATATAATCAGTAAAGGGAGTACCAGACCGTATTTTAAATCTACTTTTACTCTTTTACATCCATTGACAATATCACATGGCTTTCATTCTTCACTGTTGTGCGCAATATATTTAGTCATTTTATATTAGTGCTGCCCTTTAAATGTTTAAATACATCTCACTTGACCTTAATGAGTAATTTTATTTGATGTTTGATTTCATTTATTGTTAATTTATAATCCTGAGTTGTGATCATCAGTGATAATATATACTTCAACTGCTTCTTTAGTGTCCTTGTCTGGTTTCATTACAAGGGCAATGTTAGCCTTGTAGAATGAATTAGGTTGTCTCCCTGTTAATCTAGGGATGGTTTTTGGATAATTGTTCTTAGTTCTTTAAATTTTTGAAAAAAAAAATTCCAGCAAGAATGAATTGCTTGTCTACATAGGCTACTCTCACTGGAGGACATTTTATTCGCCATTAAACCTTATTACTTGAATATTTTTCTATCCAAACATCCTATATTTTTACTGCAAAGTACTTAATGCTTTACAGTTCTTATAGTGAATGTTCTATAGTCGTGTCTTTCACCCACATCATCTTCAATGTTTTCTATACAGACTTCTCTTTTAGTCTAATCTATATGTTTATAAACTGTGTGGTTAACATAAAAATTACTTTCTCAAATGACTTATTCTTCAGTGACCCAAAATCACAGATTAATTAAAAATACTACTTATTTCTAGAGTTATCTTACTCCTATTGACATTTTCTCTCCTTGAACCTTTGTATCTCAGCAGTACAAACTGAACTGATTTTTATAAACTGTCCATTTTGAAATTTTAGACATTTTAAAATAAAATAAATTTCAGTTGTATTATTTCAGATCCTTTGGGTGAATCATGTTATAAAGTTACTTTGCAAATGGGTTGATTTTTGGTGAATTACTTGAAGGTAATCTTTATCAAAATTGCAGTTTATCTGCGTATTTATTTTAAATACCAATTAAAAATATGAAGGACTGTTTTTAAGCTTTGGTGCTCACTTTGTAAGCACAATAGAAAGACTTTGTATAGATGTATTACATGTTGTATGGTATCTGTGGTGACTGCACTAAGCTTACAATACTATTCATATTCATTTTGATGTAGTGGATCAAACTGAGTGAGCACTATTGAGCACTACACATGCAGGCCTTCCTCCTTTGGCATGTGAAGTCATTAAATCTAACCTGAGTTCTCCTCAGCTCAATGTGCTGAATTGATTTTTACATTAAGTTAAATTAACCAACATACCGAACTGACTTTATCTGATTGACAAGTAATCCACCCTCCTCCATCAATATAAGATCTATTTAATGGTGTGAAAAGCTACTCCATTGTCCAACGCTTTAATAATGAGATACAGTTCACCTTAACATTAAGAATTAAATATTGAGCTCTCTCTCTCTCTCTCTCTCTCTCTCTCTCTCTCTCTCTCTCTTTCTCTCTCTCTCTCTTTCTCTCAACAGGGTTTGTCTGTAGTTTTGCCTATCCTGAAACTAGCTCTTGTAGACCAGGTTAACCTCGGCCTTACAGAAATCTGCTGTCTCTGCCTCCCGAGTGCTAGGATTAATGGCTTGCACCACCAGCACATGGCTGCTTGAACTTGTAAAGTAAAGACAACCCAACTAGTTGATTTATTCAAGAGTTCAATCTTAACTTAATCAAAAAGATTAGATTAACTTAAGGAAATTTGGGGAGAGGAAAGAATATGATCAAAATATAGTGTATGGATTTTTTAAATTAATTTTAAAATGTTAGAAAAATGATAAAAAGATAAAAAGGATCTTTTCTTACAGCTTTTCTAACTTGTAAACCTAGAAACTTAGAATCTTAGTATTGTAGTAGCAGCATACAATAATGTAGAATGTGATTTCATTAGAATCAGACAGATGTTAACATTCATTTGGCTACAGAATAATTTAATGTGGCATTGTTAATCTTTGAGTCAAAGTTTTATTGTTATAAAATGAGCATAATATCTAATTTCTCATCCTAGGGAATGAAACAATTAGACTATATCATACATATTTAAAGCATTGCACAATTCATCTGTAGTAACTTCATAGAAAACGTAACTTTGTATTCCTGCTTTGTCATTTGTGTTTTAATAAATATCAGTTATGAACTCATTGAGTGACACACATACAAAAAGTGTTTAAATTAGTAACCTAATGCATGTTTAAGCATAAATTTGTGTAGCAGATTTTACGTCAATTTTTCAAGAACATTTTTTACACAAAAAATGAAATCATTAAATTCAACTCTATTTAGTATTTTTTAGTATTATTAAATATAGTCAACAAACAACACAGGTTTGGGAATATGTAATAAGTAAAACCGTGACTAAAAAGAGAATTAATTGTGAGTTAAGCATGTAAATACTTAAATGTGTTATGACATCACTCTCTTCATAGTCTGTACAGATTAGATTCTATAACATGAAGCTATCCCAAGAATGCTATCTCCTTATAGCTTTGTGTTCCAGCCAGCCAGAAGCCTTGTCTGATGCAACACTTAATTTATTTTTGCCTCTGTGAATGTTGGAAGAACATACTTGCTAGACATGTAAACGGAAAGGAACAGCAAGTGGGTTCCAAAAAAAGGAACTCACCCATCACACTTCAGGAATGAGGTGTAGTAGGAGAAAGGGCCTGGAGACCATGTTGAGCCTTGTCATGGAAAAGCAATGGAAAAAGAATGAGCAAAGAGTTCCCAAGGTCAATGGCAAGGGGTTTTGATCCTACTTCATGTTCCGGCTTGGTGGGAGCCTAGCCAGGTTGGATGTTCACCTTCCTAGACATGGACGGAGGGGGGAGGACCTTGGACTTTCCACAGGGCAGGGAACCATGACTGCTCTTCGGATTGGAGAGGGAGGGGGAGAGGAGTGGGGAGAGGGGGAGAGGAGAGGGA
>NW_026067890.1:282389-306256 GCF_014885135.2 Alexandromys fortis
TTTCTCTTCCTTTCCTTTCCTTTCCTTTCCTTTCCTTTCCTTTCCTTTCCTTTCCTTTCCTTTCCTTTCCTTTCCTTTCCTTTCCTTTCCTTTCCTTTCCTTTCCTTTCCTTTCCTTTCCTTCTCCCTTCCTCCCTCCTAACCTCTCTCTCTCTTCTTTCCTTCCTTTCTCTTTTTTCTTTCTCTCTCTCTCTCTCTCTCTCTCTCTCTCTCTCTCTCTCTCTCTCTCTCTCTCTTTTTTTTTCTTTCTTTACTTATGTATTACATCCCAAACACAGCTTGTCCATCCTTTTCCCTTCCCAGTTGCTCCCCTCCACGTCCCCCCTCTCATCCACTCTTCCTTTATTTCCTTTCCTTCATTCCCCTAGAGTTATCAATCAAACATGACATGTCCAGTTGCACTAAGCATAGGCACAAACCCTCCTGTTATGGCTGGATAAGGCAATCCAGTAGAAGGAAAAGGGTTACCAAAGTAGGCAAAAGATCAGAGATAACCCCTACTCCCGCTGTTAGCAGTCCCACAAGAACACAAGATACTTGACCATAACATAGATGCAGAGGACCTAGGTCAGACCCTTACATACGACTTGACTGCTTGTCAGTTAAGTCTCTATGAGCCCCTATGATCCCATTTGGTGGGCCATTTTCTTGTCTTTCTTCCCCCTGAAGTGGATCAAATACATTGACCTCATCTTCATACATTTTATGTTTGTCTTTGTAAGAAATTTTTGCATATTCCTTATGGTTTTGATTTTACTTTGTAGTTCTTTTCATCATGCATGGCACAATTTGTAGCATAAATAATAATGTACATATTTGAGAATTGAATGGCAGAATGAACAAAAAATAAAAGATCATATTGTAAACTACTGATAGTGGAAAGAAAATTATATGATGTCATTTCTCATGAGTAAAAAAAATAGAATAATAGTGTCTTTTAGGAATAAATTTAACTAGTTTATTTAATGCAAACTTATGAGAAAGAACTAAAAACAGGATTCCCATGGGTCTTGAATTTATCCGTTTGTGTATCCATTGCCGAAGAGAAAGACTGAGTGACTTATAAGGAACAAAATGCATTTGGTTCCTAGCTGTGCAGGCTGGACAGTTCAACATAAGCAGTTTAGAATAAGGAAAGGACTTCTTACCACCTCACCTATGGCCTTTACAAGCAAACCACAGCTGAGGTATCATGAGAAAAAGATGGTAGAAGACTAGCAAAGGGAGAGCTCCAAAAGGAGGGATAGAGAAAGGAGTGAGAGGAGGAGAGAAAGAGAACTTCTGCTAGGGTGAATTTGATTATTGCATTTCTCTAAATACTTGTTATTGTGATGTTTTTAAAATATATATTCTACTGACTAGGGTGACAATACAATTTCTGCCTCAACGTTGTAATGGTAGGAAAAAAACAAAGACTGTGCTCAATGCAAATACTGCTGAATAAACAAATCCACGGGAGCAGGTCCCTCAGGATCTGCTTCTCCCTGTTGAAAAGAAAACCACATGAGCACACCAAAAGCCTGTAGTTAAAGTATCTCTTACAACTCAGCATATTGCTACCACCTTAAGGAACAGTTCACAGAACTTATACAATTATTTTGAGGCACCACGAATTTTATTACTAAGTGTGGTTGCAGTCATGCTATTGGAAAAATAAGTGATTTAAAAGTCTTCCTTGGCTATCACATTTAAAATGAGTTCCTGGAACTAGAGTTTGAAGAAGTGAATGATATTTATTTAATTTGATAAATATAATATTGAGAAATAACATGAAAGATGAGCCTGCATTCACAGTAAAATACTGAAATACCATCTAAAGCAAAACAAAATATTATCTTCATGTCTCACAAAATGTCACCATTGTATCTACGCTGTCCAACCTCCATATCTAATCTCTGTCAATAATGTTAAATGTGATCACTGAAAAAATTACTTAGAGATCATTAGTTCCTTACTAAATCTTTCTTTACATATGCCTTTCTATGATATTTTGAGTATAATCTTTTTTATCTCTAGGCTAGAGTTTAAAAAATCAAATTATTTTTAATCTTACATGTTTGTGAATTAAATCTTCCCATAAGAATGAAACTCCTCAGATTTTTGAGCTTCATTATTGTACATGTTAGTCTTCTTTAGCTGGTGCATGATCCTAGAAAGCTTGAGTATTTAGGTGTTCTTAGATTGAGCCACCTCTGAAACATCCTTAAATATAAAAATGCAAATAACTTCAATATATTCAAGGAACTCTGAAAATTCAAAATAGCAAATAACTTCTAGCATTTTCATTCAATGTCAGTATTTTTTATTAGCATTTTTTTTTCTGAGACTTGGTGTCACTATGTAGCCCTGGATAACCTGGAACTCATTCTGTAGCCCAGACTTGCCTAAAACTCACAGCAATCCACCTGCCTCTGCTTCCATGTGCTGGGTTTAAAATCATGCACTGCTACACCCCACTCTTCTTCAGCATTGTGGAGAAGTTGGGTTTGTACAGTCTTTGTTGATGTTATGTAACGATCTGGACTTTATTAGTTGATTTATCTTAAATGATATAAACAGCAGTTTTTACATGGAATTAGTGTTATATTTCAGAATCATGTTTTAAATAGAGAAGTAAGATGTAACTATACCGTAATAGTCTATCATCAGTTCCTGCATTTTCATATAGTTCCTCAACATTATTTCTTTTAAGATAATACATCTCTAAATACAATTTTCTATTTACAGGGTCCTCCAGGGGCTCCGGGTTCAGAAGGAAGGCAAGGAGAAAAAGGTGCTAAGGTAAGATGTGAAGAAGAGATAAGTTAGGCTGTTTATGCACTGAAAAGCATCTGTTTCCACACATTAAAAGGTATCATGTGCTTTAACGTTATTAATGTGCCCACTTGTTTCATTTTCAAACAGGGAGAAGCTGGTGCTGAAGGACCTCCTGGGAAAACTGGCCCTGTCGGACCTCAGGGTCCTTCTGGAAAGCCTGGTGCAGAAGGTCTTCGAGGTATCCCTGGTCCTGTGGTGAGCATCTGTCCTAAGAGGGACTGCTATAAAAATAACTTTAAATTTCAATATCTTTGAATCAAAATGCTTATAATGTTGTTGCTTTATAACTTACAGTGTGCTTTAGAGAAATCCAGTATTTCTATAGAAGTTATTAAGTGACAGTTGAATAATTTAAGAATCCATCTAAAACTATTTAAGTATTTCATTTGTACAAGAATTTTGTGGTAAAGTTCTAATTTAATAAAGCAGAAGAGAACTAAATTCTAATGTCATAGTGATGGAATATTTTGTACATATATCTCTGTATATGTTTATGTGTTTATATAAGTATGTGTACATGTATGCATGAGTGTATATACATGTACAGGTAAAGAGAATAAAAACAACCTTACAGTATTTGTGTGTTCGAGGTGGTACAATTTACAGATGCCAAGTCTTTTCTTTCTGTTTGTCCAACATTTAAAAATAGTAGATATTTTCTTGGTTAGCAAACAAAATTTCATTTTCTTTTATGTAGGGAGAACAAGGACTCCCTGGTGCTGCTGGGCAAGATGGACCCCCTGGTCCTCTGGTGAGTGTCATTTTTCTTTATTTATAGAGAATTCCCAAAATAAATTTTTTGTAGGCTAGAATTTGTGAGTGGTGTTTTATAAAGAGGTTTGTACTTTTTAATAAAGAATATTGCACATTCAAGGAGAAAAACAATACTGCTAACAGCATGCAAAGTATGCCACTTGGCCCAGAGAATATTCCTTCCTCATACCTGTTAGAAGAAGAAATGTCTTTTCTACTCAGAAGAAAATGTTACTAATGTTCCAACCAGGGATTTTTTTTCTCAGCGCAGACAGTTCCCCAAAGTGCATGTGATTAAACTTCTTTTCTGGGTCTTCACTTATGGAGAAATGTCCGCACACGAAGTTGGTAGGTGCCCAAATAGATGGTTTTCTTTTTGAGATAAATAGGTTCAGAAACAGGACATTATGCTGAGCTCTAAAACGTCATGTGATTATTTTTATGATGTAATTGGACCAGGAATTTCATGTGCAAGCAGCATGCTTAATAAATGCAGCAAAGCATGCAGGACTCAGACAGTGTCTTAGGGTCCAAAGTTATCCTTGATACAATATGGGCATGACATGATAACGAAACCATGTCCTTCAGAATCATTGTTTGCCTGGTCATGTTCATTTATAAATTGCTTCAATTGGCAAAGGTTTTTAAACATTGATTTTTACATAACTATGAAGTATTAATCAAAAAAGTAAATAATACTGGTAGCAATAAGGGAGTGTGATACATTTTACTTTAAATAACCAAATCCTTTCTTAAAGTAACTTGAATTTTATTTACATCCCCATTGTCCTAAACATAGTTTTTACTTAGAATATATACATAGTCAGCAAGCATCAAAAGTGGAACCATATTCTAATCATTCAGGACATATTCAACTATTTCTTTCATTAAGAAAATCACAAGTTCTAACATAGTCTCAATAAAAATCATGTGTTAAGATCTTTTGAAAATTGCACTTCAGAAGTTAGATTACTTATTTAGTAACTAGATAAATGTTGTTGAATCTTTAATTGATTTGATGCAGGAGATTACTAGTTATGTACTCCATACATAATCTGATTATCATAGAAATTGAGCCCTGGGCGAAGCTGGGTCAGCTCCAGATCTGCATAGCTGTTTAGGAAATATTCTCCTTTAATGTGGTAAAGTCCTCTCTGCAGATTAAGAGTCCGGTAGCACAATGCTTTGCCTAAATATCACCTAAAATTTACCTGTTTTTTTTTTCTTGTAATGTTAGATTTTCTAATAAGCATTCTGACCTTTCAGCAGATGAAATAAAAGCACCTTGCTGGAGATTTCCTTTAGCTAATGTTAAAAATAAAACCATCAGACACACCAGCTGATTAAAGTCTATGAAATTTGTGTTTCTAATGCTTAAGTAAATGTGAGTTTACAGTATAAGAAGGATGAACAGCTCAAATCATTTTTGGAAAATTGCAGTGGTAAGCATTAGGATGGCCCAACACACTCATACTCGTTCCCTGGCTGCTGGTTTCATTTGGGAATATTATGNTCAATCTGATATCTGGAAAATGCTATTTAGTCCTCACGAGAAGAAGGGAGGTAGAGAAGGTATCTGCAGAATGCTATGTATAATGAACATTTCTACTCAGCTAAGCAAGATTCATTTTAGAAGTAGCATGTTTTAATTTGAGTGAGGTATTATTTTGGATACAGGTTAAATTCACCCACTTTCAAATCAAGCACATTGGTTAAAGAAATTAGCAGTCCTATGTGCTTGTGGGATAATATTAGGATCCATGCTCCTTCTCCAACCTCGGCAGTTTCAAAGGGAGAATAGTAAGGGCATCTGATCCTATCCCATAAAATGATATTAAGTTTAATTAAAGTTAATAGAGGTGATATTTCCCACCTAATAGGTTCTTATGTTTTTAAAATGAGCTCTTTGTGAAGCACTTACATAACTAATGGGTAGTAATACCACTGAGTAAAGAATTATCAAATGAAGGAAATGATTATACATATTTCTAAATATTGTATTTTTATAGTGTTGTATTTGGAGTGAGTGTGGCTAAATGGTCCCCAAATTCACATTTATATGTATCCAATAATCTGGATTAGACATTGATGACCAGGCAAATGAGATTATTTTTGGAGCAGCTAGAACGTAGCTTGGTGAGTTCTGTGACAGAAGCCAGCAGAGGATGTCATTCCCAGGTGACCTGTGTGTTTGCTTCCAGTTGCTAAGAAAGTAGAGAGGCTTGTGTGAGGGTAAATGTGGGAGGGGAGACTGAAATATCTGAAAGTTCAGACAGGTTTACAATGAATTTAAAAATTAATCTACTTGAAATTTTTATAGGTAATTCTTTATTCCTCCTAGTTTTCCTCCTAGTTACAAATACAGTCACGCTCACATCCAAGACTGTGTAGATAGATCTCTGCAACTACCTCCATATAAAGTCTTTTTTTTCTGCTTCTTGAAAGTGCCTATAACTTCTTATATTCGACTATAGATCTTATTAGAGAGCATTCTCATTTTGTTCTCTTAAAACATAAAACCAGAAACAAACCTGTTTATTTACCTTCATTTTGAGAAGGGGTAATCTCGTTATATAGACTAGGTTAGCCTTCATGTCACTGTGTAGCTCAGGCTAGCATTGATTTGTGTCCTTGCCTCAGACCTCAGGTACTATATTTCAAAAGTGACTCATGCTCAGCTAGTAAAGTTAGTTTTTGTGATCATATGTAACTTAAATCTATATATCTATATATCTATATCTATATAGATATATAGATATCCTATCTATCTATCATCTATCTATCTATCTTGCTATCTATCTATCTATCTATCTATCTATCTATCTATCTATCATCTATTTAAAGATATAGATATCAACACACCAACACACAGAATTTCTCCAAAGAACTCAAAATAAATACATAGCACATATGAATTTAACATTAAACTGAAAAGTCAATGATGAGCCTGTGTTTTTTGTAAGTAGAATTACTTTTTGAGCAATCAAGAAACCTTAAATGGGCATGTCTTAAAAGACAGAGAACGTAGAATAATTTCAGATGTCCTCTATAAGATCATAGTTAACATTGCTGAGTAATTTAAAAAAGCATGTATTTGATGTTTGCAAGCATAATTAAGGTTGTAGTAATTTTAAAATTTTTGTTTCATATTCTTTTACATTAAGTACCTACTACTTTCTATGGAAAATGACTCAATTTTTAATTTTTTTGTTAATTTTAATATCAATATCTTCTTTTTGGAAAATGGTGAATATCTGACAGTGTCCATTTTTAAACATAGAAGCCTAAATAAAAAGATGACTTATTATTAGTTATTAAATTATAGTTTCAATTTTTCTTTAGTGATCCACATAAACTATGTAACGGGGTTGTAATACATAACATTCTATCATGATTACATGTGTTTAAATGTTAAGATCTTTGGTTTTTGCCTATTTAAGTACTACTTCTTACTATTATCCTCTTAGTCTAGTTTGGGGTGTAGAGTTTTCTTAACTCTATAGTTGTGAGTTGTAGTTTAAGGCAGATGTTTCACAGGGCATAACAGTACAGGGGGGGTGTTCCTGTGTGTATTTCGGACATTTATGAATGCATGGTTGCTGTTTTCCTTTTCTCTTTATTGCTTATGAATTATATATCTCCCCAAGGGCTCTCCATTTATAATATCCTGAAGAGTAAATACCAACATGAAAATTTAGCATGTATTTTTTTTTTATATGCAGAGGTGAAGTTTTTGGTCTCTTCTATACAAAGAGAGAGACCTTGACCTGTCTTCACTGTCATGACATCACTGATTTTGTTTCTAGTCACTGAACACATAAGACTGGTTTAGATTAACAGCATCATATCCAGGATGGTTTGCAAATTTTTAGGATCTTACTTAGAACAACATCCTTTACCTCTAAACCCATTTATGAGCAGTATCTATTAAAAAAAAAAGCTTAAAAATAGAGTTAACACTCAAACCATGTTTAGTACATTTCTTCTCAATAATGAACAGTTAGAAATGCTAGCATCTCCCCTTATAATTATGATGGAGTAAGAAAGTTGAAATAATGTTTGCATTGTATTTTGATATTTATTCAGGCAGTTTTAAAGCTTGAGCCCTCTTTCATCATGTTAACGTTGATATAGTTATTTTTAAATACTGTGAATAAACTCGGGGCTGTAAGACACATGTGTGTCTGTAACAGTGGCTGAGCTGTGGATGCCCCATGAGTGTGCAACTCAGCTTTCCCTCTGATGCAAGAATTTCTATAAACTGTCTTATGTGCCTGATAAATTGAGAATATAATGAGGAAGCAAGAAATATGGTCCCTATTCATATTTTCAATATGTAGATAATATGCTGATTTCTGATTGGCATATATCATGTTCAACCAGGATTCTCAGTGGTTTCTGTTACTTGTACAAATATGCGGTTCTTTACTGCAATTATTCTTTGTTAGAACTGCTTATTCATGCTTTCATACAGTTTTGTTCTAACACTGAGAGTGTTAACACCGAGAGGCCAGATTTCTATAGTCTTCCAGAAGCACACCACCAAGGGAAAGCGAATCAAACACAAGGTCTTGTTGGAGACATTTCCCATTCAAACCATAGTACTCATTCTCAATACATTTATTTATTTTCTTTTTATTCAGGGACCTCCTGGTTTACCTGGTCTCAAAGGTGACCCTGGCTCCAAAGGAGAAAAGGTAAGAGTAAAAAAAAAAGTGTCATTAGGGTTTTATAATAGTAATAACAGATGTGATAACATTCTCAAAGGCACTTAAAATGCCTTTTCAAACTCTACCACCGTCATTCTGATTATGCGTAAAGATAACAATTCTCAGGCTCTCAAGTGTATTTAGAGCAGGAAAATCTGCAGATAGTAGTGGGAAATGCTGCGGCATGAGTGCTGTCTCTTTGTAATGAGCCCTTTTAGACACTGTTTGGAGAGAGCATATGGTTATGCTAAGTAACTCCCCCCAAAAATAGACTGAATAGCTGTGGCTATTATTAGGGTTGTAAGCATGAAAGGAAAGTTTTAGGCCAGAAATGTTTTTTTTTTCCAGCAATAATATGCTCTCCCAGACTTTATATTGTGTTTTGCCACATAAGGAAACTGAGTCATTTGTATAATGGAATTAGTACAGTTAGAATGTTTTCTATATCTCTAGGACTCTTTTCAAGACAAACCATATTTCATATTAAATGAGATGCTTACTAAAATAATGAGTTCTCTGGTTGTTATGATACCAACACTCCATTTGGACTTTTTAAAATATTTTTTTTGTAAATAAAGCACTAATGGTTATTATTATTTTTTCATCAAGTTTTTTTTTATCAGCAATAAATCTGCTCTTCCTGTAAGCAGTAGATGGTCCTTAGATGGAGGCTTTACACTTGAAATTTCATACAGAAGTGTTATCCAAACTCCCTTCATTCTTTTAATATTATGTTTTATGGATCTAATAATCAAATATTTTATGACAAAAATTTAATCATGGCTCTAACTTACTTATTGTATTACTGAACCTTATTGTCTTTCTTCTACATAGGGACATCCTGGTTTAATTGGATTGATTGGTCCTCCGGGAGAACAAGGGGAAAAAGGTGACAGAGGTCTCCCTGGGACTCAAGGTTCTCCGGGAGCCAAAGGGGATGGGGTGAGTACAGATGGCTGTCCCACTTCGTTTACCAGCACAAATATAGATGCACAATTACACAGTTTTCATCATAATTATCAGCATGCTTTAGGGCACTCTTACTCTATTCTGCATTAGCCCATGCTGTTTTTTAAACATTTTAATAAATTAAAAATAAAATTTTTATTTTTTTATTAAAAAAATTTTAAATAAAATATACAGTTTAAAAAAATACAATGTCATAGACCTTTGTACAAACTGTTCTGGAATCCATGTCACATGGTGACTTTTTTTTTTAAAGCTGCAGGGGTGCCTAAATGTATGTATGTCCACATAGTCTTCATGGTTTAGACATAATGGAAAAGCCCTGCATTACAATGAATGGCAACAAGTTTGGATTGTTACTCAAAGAGTCTCACTTATTCATAGTAAAACATTATTACATGTTTTTAAATGTTCAGAGTTTTGCAATCAGTGTGGCACACATGAAGATGAGATGAAACAAGAAACTAATTAAATTTGATGCTGTTTGTCCCCCTAGGGCATCCCAGGTCCTGCTGGTCCCATTGGCCCTCCTGGTCCTCCAGGATTACCAGTAAGTTCAAGAGAAAGGAAACATGAGGTGAAATGACAAGCATGTCAGTGCAATCTATAGTCCACACTTTTACCTGGGGCCTTGTCTTTGTGTTTTCTAGGGTCCTGCTGGCCCGAAGGGTAACAAAGGATCTTCTGTGAGTGCTTTTTTGATTTTCATATTAGTATTTCAATGAAGCCTGTTGAATTTTCCTCCCACTTCATAGGCTTTCCTGTTTTCTTTCTAACAGGGACCTACTGGACAGAAGGGTGACAGTGGTCTGCCAGGACCTCCTGGGCCTCCAGTAAGTATATATTAGCAAGAAATATACTATATTAATAGGAATATAGATGCAGGCTATTGTTTCTCTGGACTTACATGACAAAGAGAAAAGCAAATTCTATCAAAATATTGATTTTTGTAGGAAAATGCAACTAGGCCACTTGGGTAATCAATCTATGTGTCAAGATTCGTGTTTTAGTTGATATCACTCCTTAAATATAAAGATTTTTTTAAATTGTATATTATAGTAAACATCCGTTTGTCAAGATAACCATGAGTGCTTTGGTCACCTGTAATGAGGCTTACAGAACAGATGCCCACAGAAATAGATTTACTACTGACTCCAGACATCAAGACGAAAGCTCGGATCCCAGGGTGTTTTTTTGTTTGTTTGTTTGTTTGTTTTCTATTGCAATAGGAAATAGTGATAGCAAAACATGAAACCATAATAGCTAAGAAAGCGTCATTTATTAACAGTGACATTTTCCAAAGCCTTAGTACTAACGTGTAGACCTATATTTAAGAAATCATATTCTGTTTTTATGGGATTTTGTTTGTTTGCTTTTAGTTGAAGTTCTGCCAACTGTATATGTAATGGTTTTAACAGACCTCTAGGCTGAAGACCAGCAGAGTGTCACTGTGGAGGCTGGGAATCCTTAAACAAAGTGTCACAGGCTTGGCTTTCCCTAAAATCTGTAGGGGAAGAAACTATTTTGAACTTCTAAGCTCGTATATTACATCCTTTTCCTAGTCTCTCAGCCTTGTCTACATCTATGTTTCTGTGACCACATTTTCTTTTTTTTTTTTTTTTCATCAGAACATCAGTCATGATACATTAGGCTTCCCCAGTGACTTCATCGTATTTAATCATATCTTCAGTTATCCCAGTTATAAAAAAGATTTCGTTCTGAATTTTTGTCCTGGGGATCAGAAATATTATATGTTTAGATACATTGGGCGCGATATAATCAGTAATGATACAGATTAACTCTCTGGTGCGGTTCTGCTCCTACAAGTGGGTAAATTTAAGTTGATGGTATTTACTTCCAAAGTAGTACATATATTCATATTTGAAAATGATAATGGGGCAAAGTTTTTAATCCTTCAGAAGCAGTTTTTATTGAATAAAATAGACAAATTTGGATACCCAAAAAGCTGAGTAACAGTGTTAAAAATTCCCAGAAATTCTAATACATAGTTCTGGTTATGCTATATACATCAAGACTCATTTAATAAATAACAGAGTAACCTATGTAACATGTTAGCACAATTCCAAACTGTGTTAGTTTACAGAGAGTGTACCAGCAATGATCCAATTTGTGTCTCTACCTCAGTATCTCTACTATATTCTTTTTAAAAATTCTTATAAAAAGTTCTTATAAAAGAACATATATATATATATATATAAAATCTTTTCATATGGTATATATGATCAGTTTAGCTACAGATAGCTAACCCAAATAACTTCTAAAAAGAATATAATAAGTAGTAAACTATTGAAATTCACAGAATAATTTCTTTTCTGAAATACTGATGTTCATATGAATTCCCTTCCAGGGTCCTCCTGGAGAAGTCATTCAGCCACTACCCATTCTGTCACCCAAAAAAACAAGAAGACATACGGAGAGCATTCAGGCCGATGCAGGCGATAATATTCTCGACTATGCAGATGGAATGGAGGAAATCTTTGGTTCCCTTAACTCTCTGAAACAAGACATTGAACATATGAAGTTTCCCATGGGCACGCAGACGAATCCAGCACGAACATGCAAAGACCTGCAGCTTAGCCATCCCGACTTCCCAGATGGTATGTCAATAACAGCTCAGTGAATGCCCTGGGCTGTTCAGCCACTACAGTGCCTTGTTAGCATGTTCATTTTTATTAATAGAATAAATATAGTCTCTAAATAAAACTAAAGCAAATAGCTATCACTTTTAGCCTTGTAGATGGGGGAGAGAGGAGCTTATTTACACCATGCAGTCCAAGAACTGCTCTGGATAATTCTTCGCAATATCATGTTTCATTAAGTTTTGCCAAGATTACTTTGGAATCCTCATCATTAGCACAAATATATTTGGCCATGTAAATGACTCACAGCATAATATTATATGTGCACAAATATTCAGGCCACTCTATTTATTTCTAACTTACAGGCTTGTCAATGACTAATCTTATGTTAAAATGATTGCATTAAAATTAACTATTACAGATATGCTAATATGGTTTAGTACATTAATCAGAATAATATGTATAAGATTAAGTAGCTTAACAGCTGAATATTTGATCCAAGAGATTTGTCAATGCAATATTTAAAAATCTTGATGACTTGTGACAAAAATTTAGTTTTCAGAGCTGGAGGGCATTAAGAACACTGACTTCTCCTGCAGAAGTTTTGGGCTTAGTTCTCAGCACCCACATGGTAACTCCCAACCGTTTGTCAGTCCAGTTCCAGATGATTCTAGGAAATTGAGACCTCCACAAGCATCAGCATGCACGAATTATATATATATATATATATATATATATATATATATATATATATATATATACACACACACACACACACACACATTCGGACAAAATGATCATAGACATAAAATAAAACTAAAACTCTTTTCAAAATCATTTTCCTTTGACGCACACATAAACAGAAGAACTACAACCAACTTACTTAATACTAATAATATTTTACTGTGCCTACAGCCTGAAATGACTTGTATCTTTATTTCCTGAGGAATGAACAATTTGGGGGTTGATGAAAAGTTGGTAAAGTCATCTAATTAGCAAACTGTTGAGTACTAAATATTTCTCCAATTCTTGGTCTTTTACTTTATTCTGATATATTTCCATATGTCTTTTACTTCCAGGAAAGTACTGTTTTGCATGATTGATTTTAAATTAATATTAAAATTCATGTGTACATAACTCAGTACTTCCCAGAAAAGTCAAATATAAGTCATAAGTGACACACTACTAAAAACAATTGCAAAATTGTATTATATAAAGCATAGTCCATTAACACAAAAACACACTAATTGGATCCTACATAAATAAGTATCCATGGTTCTTAAATCGGTATTTATTTCAAAAGATAACATTTAGTGTGGTGACTTATAAAGAGATTTCTATTTTTAAATGGCATCATTTCCTCAAAGAGATGGTGTGCTTTTCTAGCAAACATGCTAGAAAACTATTCTCGCTACTCTGTTGAAAATCACTGGCAATCAACAGGTAACTGCCAAAATCATTGGGTTCTGAAATGAATATAAATGAATATGACTCCGTCATGCAAGCTATACACGTCAAAGCTCAATGAATGATTTAATCATGTGAAACTAATCGCTGAGTGTAAACATGAGAACCTGTATTATGAACCACATATGATGGGGAAGCAGAACTAAAAGGAGAAATCCTGTAAAGTCCAGAAATAATGTTCTGCCTGTGTGCTATGCTTTCCGGGAATCTCTATATAGCACCCCACTTCATTAGTACTTTTAGTACTTTAGAGCTTTAAATAAATGACATTTTCTTTATTTGTATATATGAACATTATTGAGCAGTGATTCTACCTACAGGAACTTAAATCTAAATTTTAAAATATAAACATAAAGCTAGAGAAGCTGAGTGGTGGTAACACATGCCTTTAATCCCCTCAGTAGGAAGGCAGAAGCAGGCGAATCTTTGTGAGTTCGAGGCCAGCCTGGTCTACGAGAGCTAGTTCCAGGGCAGGCTCCAAAGCTACAGAGAAACCCTGTCTCAAAAAAACATATATAAACTGGATATGATCTAACTAATATAGATAGGAAAACACAAGATAGCATATTATGATTATGGAAATAGTATGAACTCATACAATAAGAAGATGGCTCTACTTGGATCAAAATAAAGCCAATAACTTTGAAGATTTTATTTCCTCTGAAATTATAAAGAGTCAAGCTGAGAATCAAAAGATTATTCTAGGAAAAATGTGGCGAACTTTTGCAAAATTATGATGTAACAAGACCCTCATGTTTTTGTAAAACCAAAAAAAAAAAAATAGCCAAGGTTAAGCAGTGGTGAAGAGCCTGCTAAGTGATTTGTAGCAAATCAAAAGAGCACAAAGCAGTATCAGTAGAGGCTGATTAAGGAGCTGATAGACTATTTTATAGAAAAAAAATGATGCCAAAATTTCAGAAAAATTAGTCTTAACCAAGTGATATATAAAGTAGAGATAAATTGAACATAGTATCTTTGGGATATGGAACCACTTTAGCGTTCTATAGTTTTTATCTCTTTTTATATGCTTGAGTATTTTGCATACATATGTAAACCACATGCATACCTGATGCCACAGAGGCTAGAAGAGTGTAGTGGATGCCCTGGTACTAGAGCTACAGTAGGTTGTGCACCTCCATTTGGATTCTGGGAAATAAATTGAGATCATCTGGAAGAGTGGCCAGTGCTTATACTCAACCACGTCACTGAACAAATGTATCTTAAGAATTCATCTATTAATATATAATTGTATTATTTAAAGGTATTTAAGGAAACTGTTAAAGAATGGAAAGAACTGATGCAAATTGAAAGAATTGATACATTTTTTCCTATAAAATTCAAAATTATATATTCCTAAAAGTGTACAAAATATTAATAGTGTGAGTACAAAACTCATGGATTATTTTTGTTTACTTGCATAGTTTTCCTTATGATCTTAGCTTGTTTCATACGTGGATGTGCTCAGAAAAAAATGAATATTTTTGTTACTTTAGGTATTCAAGTTACATGAAAAACATAATATATTGAAATTTAAAGAACTTCATCTAATTATTTCAGGTATAGATAGCATAGAATTAGTTGATTCTGTATTTTTCAATGTCCCAGTACTAAATGATCAATTTGAGCTTCTTAAGTTTTAAGTGGGACTAGAGCAATTGCTCAGTGGGTAAATATGTTGCATAAGCATGATGTAAATTTTTAGGTCCAGTTCTCCCATAAATACTGGTTATGAATCCATAACCCTAATTTTGTAGAAGAGCCCAGAGATTCCCAGAAGCTCACTAGCAATCCAGTATGCAGGAATCAAGAGATTCCCAGGAACTCACTAGCCAGCCAGTATGCCACATAGAAAAACTCCAGGCTAAGTGAGAGACTGTCTCAAAACAAAAGATGGAACAATAGAAGAAAAACACACAAATTTATTATTTCCCTCCACGCACATGCACATACATGTGCAAATATACATATATTATAAGCACATACATTCAACTTATACACGGAAACTTAACTTTATAACAAGTGGACTGCTGTAATTCAAATCTTATTTGATATCAAGTAGCAGTCTAAGTATTGCAGGAAGAGAGGAAAGAAATCACCACATATCTAATTTATCTTCTAATAATCCTGAGTAAAAATGTATTGTTTAGTAAAAGAATAATGTTGATTACTCTCATTATTTACCATCTGCATTCACAGAGCACCAAATAATAGTCATTAACATAATTGTTTTCTCTACAACATTTCAATAATGGCTTTAATAGCAGAAAGAAGTTTGTTATAGGATGCTGTTCAAAAAGAAATTGTATTTACTATAAGAAATTTTGCTATAAAATAATGTTACAACTCTCAGTGCAATGTAGATCAATCACCTTCTTTTGTTAGACATGAAAGTATGTTGATTACAAACCTGAGATTACTAAAATATGATGATACATGTGTGATGTGGGCTCCAGTGCACCTGATTCTAATTTGAATGAAGATTTAATATGAATGGATAAACATAATGTTGAAAGGGTTACATTTAAACTGAATCCTAAACAGAGTGAGGCTAATAATTAAAATGATTATTCCAGAATGATTGTTTAGGCTCTTTAAAAATAATTGAACCAAAAGTGACATGAAATAACTCTACTCAAGTATACGCTGATATATAGCAAAATCAAAGCATGAAATTTCATATCTAATGCATTTTCAGTTTGATACTGTTGGCTTTATATATGAGATGTTATTGCTTTAACTTCTAGGTGAATATTGGATTGATCCTAACCAAGGCTGCTCGGGAGATTCCTTCAAAGTTTACTGTAATTTCACAGCTGGCGGTGAGACATGCATCTATCCAGACAAAAAATCTGAGGGAGTAAGTACCAATCTGTTTGGTGGTGGATGTTGACAGCTCCTGCCATGTTTTTGCAATATTGAAATAAACAGGAAAATTATTCTGTAGTATTTTCATTTATCTGCTTTTCTTTCAGGGTAATTAGAACATTTCATTTGCATAAATATGAATAAGGCACCAAACTGATGCACACGATTTACAGACCCTTCTTTCCTTTATTTTCTACCCAGATGTAGTCTTTAAGCACCTGCTGGCTCTCAAAGAATTCTATAGCTTTCCATGACACAGCACAGCTGAATCTCAGATCTTAGAGTGTGCATGGTATTCTCTGCCAAATTATTACATGATAGAACTTGCAGCTGCATATTATGCTCAAAGTGCAATATTTTGTAAAATATTAATCTCTTCTTTAAGTGAACAAATGCCAACTTTATGTCTATTTTGAATACTTAGTCTCACCAAAGAAATTTCTTGACTTTACCTCACAGTTATGGACACTTGAGGTGTATCTCTTAAGATACAGGCAGATATTCATTATGAAGAAGTGTATTCAACTTACATAATTATATTTCTCTGATACTGTTTAAGTAGGACAATAAATCTCATTTTCTTAGTAAGCACTGTGGGCAGTCAGATGGTTGAAAACTACTTCAGATAAGTTGTCTAACTTTATGTGTGGGAGGTCTTTTGAGAAGGAAAGTCTATGATTTGAGGTTGTTTGATGGGACAGGATCTTCCCTAGGAGAAGACATAAGAAGTCTTGCTTACACAATACGTAAGATATCGCTTACATAATTTCTGTTCCCTAATATCCTGTAACATTCTTTTTGAGTTAGTCTCTTCCTTTATTTTTTGGCAGAAAATATATCAGGAAGCAAATGACCCAGTCTTCATTCTATTTCTTTCATCTAGTTTGAAGTTTGCTCAGATCCCATTTTGTATAATATAAGGCCTATAGGTTTTGGAACATGTTTTAGCCTCCCAATCTTAGTACAATAATCTGATACATATGTATACAAAGCTTTTCATCAATTTTTCTCATTCTTTCACAACAGGTAAGAATCTCATCATGGCCAAAGGAGAAACCAGGAAGCTGGTACAGTGAATTTAAGAGGGGAAAACTGGTAGGTTGTTCCTCCACATGCAACAAAAGCTCAAACTCCTTAGGTGAAACTCCAATTATTCGTCCTCAGAAGTTCAATGCCAAAGCACAAATGATGCTTGCAGTTTGGTTCCTCATTTGCCAGTCTGGGAGGTCTTAGTCATCAGTAATATCTTAAAGCCTAAAGATTTGATTCAAAATAACCCAAAAATATTTCCGCACAAAAAAGATGATCAAATGAAAAATTCAGTTTAACATCATAGACTATTTTTTCTAAAAATAGCAAGAGTCAAAACCCAGCACCTAGTTACTATCTCTGATTTTACCCATTCTAATTTATGTCTGCTTGGAAGCCAGTTATTCTTTGTTCCTCATTTCCCTAAGAACTTATGGAAATTGGAATGTTTTTCTACTCACTGATAGTTTCAGGTATGTTGTAAATCAAATGACCGTTCATTTGTATGAAGTTCATTTTTATTTAAATATTGCTATATGATTAAAAATTTGACTTAATAATTGCTAGATAATGTAAGATTAAAGGCCCTTACTAAAATTATATTAAAAGCTGTTAAAATATAAATTTTTAATTTATTAGGAATTTCTCAAAATTTCTCACTAATCTTGGTAATTAACTACTTATTAATGTATTATTTTAAATGGTATTACTTGCCACTGGTAATGATTTATACATTTAATTTCCTTAACTTGTACACACACCCATCCATATTAGGCAATGACTTGTGTAGTCTTGCACCTGTCTTAAAATTTCCTTGTATGCCTTCAAGCCACATGCTAAATATTCATGGTGCATTTTCATCTGTATGAGGTGCAATGCACATATCTAGAATTGTGTGTGTTAATTGTATTTTAATTTATTTTACTATGTATAAAGCACATCTCAAATCCATTTTCAACCTCATAAGAATATCATCTAGTTTGTTAAATAGTAGGGTTAAGTAACTGAATTTTAAGGGGGGAGACTACAGACTTGCATGGATTCAGTCTATAATCTGAATGGGTTTAAATATTAGACTATATACATTTTGAGAACACAGATATTTCAATGATGTCAAATAAAATAATGTATAAAGATGTTACACCATAATAATTTGTAGCTAAGAATATCTTCCTTCTATAAAAATGAAATTATTGATGCAATATTGCCTAAAATTTTCTGGGTCATTATGCTTGATAATGTTGACTTAATAAAGCTATAAATTATCTGAAGATGGATAAATTCACATCTATTCTAAAAAACAAAAGCTTCATAGAAGACCAGGACATGGTTAAAGATACAGTTAAGTAGATATATTATAAAATTTCTGAAAATAAAATAGTTTAAAAACAAACGTTATTTCGCACCAAAATTTCTCAAATTTTGTTTTACTCCTGTCTTACAGTTAAAGGATGTATATCTCTTGGAGATAAAACATTTATTTTCTTACAGTATTGACTGATCAGAAAACGAAAACAGACAAAGTGAATCTTATAAAGCTAAACAGTATTGTAGTAACTGAGGTATCAGTATGGTAACAGGGCTGTTAGCAAAGACTCTCACTCTGGGGCAAGTCATATTGCTTCATAAAACGATAATATTCCACTGAGTATCACCAAGCCCTGCCAGTAACATTCACGGTCAGTGTTGAATTCTTTATATCAAGAAAGAAGAAAAGTCCACATGTGCCTTTTTATTCTTTGCTTCCCAGCTCTCATATTTAGATATGGAAGGCAATTCCATTAATATGGTGCAAATGACATTCCTGAGACTCCTGACTGCGTCTGCCCGACAAAATTTCACCTACAACTGCCATCAGTCAATTGCGTGGTATGACATGTCATCGGCAAGTTATGATAAAGCACTTCGGTTTCTGGGATCCAATGATGAGGAGATGTCCTATGAGAACAACCCACACATCAAAGCGTTGTATGATGGCTGTGCGGTGAGTTCAGCCTCAGTCTGCCTTCGCTCCTGGGTGGATATAAGAGGCAGTGTGGATAGCCTTGCTATGGCTCAAAACCAGATGTCTCTCTTAAAATAGATACCAATTGTTATTAAGGTTTTGTGCTTATCAGTGGCATATCAAGATAAATCATATTAGAAACCACTAAGGAACATGAATGAGCACACATGTGCACACACGCTGTACACACATACTGTACGCACAGACACACACACATACACACCAATACTCTGGAATATACACCTAAACATCTCATTTTGAAGATATAATAGAAGATAATATTAGTTCATGTGTTATTTGTCTACTTCCAGTATCTGAAAAATATTGCCAGCAGTCACTCAAACAAAAAAATAAAACAACATAGTTACTCTCAAAGTCCATGATTTTAAAATGACAGAGGGCATAAATGTCATTGTGGCATTTATAGAACAGGTGACTTTTCATGCCTGTCCTTTGGAAAGATCAATATACTAGCTTTAGAGCTGCTAATTTTCACTCCTCTCTGATGAAACATTATTTTAGCACATGGGAATTTCATATCCTAGCTAATGCTTCAGCTTATTGTTAGTGACTAGAGACATCTCAACGGCAAGCAACAGAGTTCATGATTTTAGCCAAGTGAGTCTGGTCCAAGAGGAACAAAAAAGAGAAAATAAGTGCATGAGCAAAGCTATAAAACTCCCCAGGGTATTTCACTGCTAGGTTTATAAAATTAAAAGACAGTAGTAGAAATATTTTGACTATTATCTTACTGATTTGTGAACACTCTAATTGGTGGTATTATCCTGGGAGAAGGGAGCCAAAAAATGAGGCAAACTAAGGTCTCAAGCAGCACCCAATTTTATTTAGAGCATCAGATAATTTATATTCTGAAGGTTAAGCAACATCAAATGATCAAGTTCACACGAGTTCAGTCTGCAAAGAAACTCAAGGACAGGATATGCTTGGAAACATTTTTGAATAACCAAAGCAATGTATAATTTAAGGCACACTCACTCCGATGTCCTAAAGCTGGGAAGGCAAACGAATGCACATTCTAAGAGCAAACCCACGTATAGAAGGAACAGAGGTCACAAGACTTTTGTCTCATTTTCTTGGAGTTTTTTTTTCCCCACAAACTCTCAGAATCACCCTCACACAGCTCCATTCTTGCATCATGTTCTGACACACTTCATTCTGATTTCTCATAAAAGAATTATGTTTCTGCCCCTGTATACCTAATGTTGTAAGGATTTTCTTATTCATGTAAGATTGAGTATAAACATTTCATATTGAATTATATGTTCTAATCCAGACCCTTTTTTACCATGAATAATCAAGTAGTTGAAATAAAATAGCAAGTAAAATTGTCAAGAAAATTGAAAACATCATGTGACATCAGTGATAACGAATGAACTCTTACATAGTTGTCGGGGCTCTCCCTTCTCTCATTGTCTTAGCTCAGATTAGATAATCAACAAAGAAAATACTGTGGATCTTAATAATAAGAAGTTATGACATAATTTTTATTTTCTGCTTATTGTTTACAGTCCAGAAAAGGCTATGAAAAGACTGTGATTGAGATCAATACTCCAAAAATTGATCAGGTACCCATCATTGATGTAATGATCAATGATTTTGGTGATCAGAATCAGAAGTTTGGCTTTGAAGTCGGTCCAGTTTGCTTCCTTGGCTAAGATTTGGATGAAGACTATATGAAACCAACAGAGAAAGTACCTTGGTACCTGCCACCAACCCATCTCATGCCACATGCAAGTTTGCAATAAGGACAGTAGAGAACACCTGTTTAGGAATCACCGACACCTGTTGGAGGCAAAGTCAGAGGGAAGAAGTTCTGGTAGTCACACCAGTATAAGCTAGTGTGGCTGAGATGGCAACAGGCCTGATTCTTGATATCAACCATCATCTCTCCTTTTTCTATTTGGATTTCTTTGGTGCTGTAGAAAAAAAAGAGAGAGAAAATATATATTCATAAAAACACATGGTGCTCATTCCCATCCATCAAAGATATAGTGAAAGTGTGTTTAATAAACTGTAATTATTTTATGTACAGTTCTATGCTGTCATTCATGTGTCCATTTCCAAGACTTGCACATGACTCTCAATCCCACCTAGTGCTAATGACAATTGTGGAACTGTGGTAACAATAAAAGATAGTGTTATGAAGACGACACTTGTAATTTCTGATGACCCCATTCCCTTTCTCTGATTAATAATAAAATGCCTTTGTGTATGTTGGTGTTGCAGAGTTCAGTTATTTGATAACGCTAGCAAATTGCACATGGCGCCAATCCCAGGCTTTCAGGAGCGCATGCCAATCAGCTCTTCTCTGCTGAAAGGAACTTGTTGAATTTCAGTCTAAAGGATCATTGCATTTTAATGCTTAATTCAGTGCTATACCTCAGATATTTTCTTTTTGGAGCCCAGATTTCACAGAATAATTGTATATATGGAAAACCAGAAAGTTTATATTTTTGAACAGGAACATATGTATGGAAAACTATTTTAACATCCACCCAGTAAATAACTTTTATGTACAACTATTTCTCTACTTTATCTTCTCTCATTGTCTTC
Source organism: Alexandromys fortis (assembly GCF_014885135.2). NCBI lineage: Eukaryota > Metazoa > Chordata > Mammalia > Rodentia > Cricetidae > Alexandromys > Alexandromys fortis. Next base: position 304,174 of record NW_026067890.1, read on the forward strand.
AGGCTTCAGCAATTCCAACAAACATTAAAGATGGGAACTAAGCAAATGTTTATGAATTTGTGCAATGTTAGATTTGTAAACAATGAACTCTTTGAGTGTTATCTAAGTAGTATAATAATAACAGTCTCAAATATTATTTTATTTGCCCAACAAATACAACTGCTTTCCTTTTAAGATAATTATATTCAACATTTGACCAACCGAGTAGCTAAATACATATGGGTGGGCTGCTTTAAAAGTCATATTTATTCAGAACAGTCAGCCACCTTCTTTTTTCCACTAAGGTATTTTGTTTCACATAGCCTGAATTAACTAGCATTAAAATTTAAAAATTACCAACTCAACTTTGTATCTATTTTAAATAATATATGTAAGACTTGAAAATAAATGTTTTATTATAATTTCTTATATGAAGTGTTAAATTAATTGATACCAGATTCCACTGGAACATTTATTAACTGATAATTTATCAAAAAACATAATCTGTAATTTTGACATTTAAAAGTGAACCTTTGTAATTCATAATTTCTTTATTTCTGAAACCAAGTTTGTGAATGTCCTTTGGAGGAGGGAGATATGAACTTTATCAATAAATCAAGTCTTGTCTACCTGGATTGGTCATTTTCTTTCCTAAACTGGCTGTAAATCACTTTTTTCTACAGAAAGGCTTTGACTGTCATCCTTGACCATCCAGATGAAAATACTATAATGCTTGCATGTTGGTACTCAAAGAGAAGCTCTAAAACATACATATAATGCAGTCAGCAATGAATGGCAATACTCTACTTTCAAAAAACATGATAAGATATATTTGGTGTTATAAAAATATTTTCACGAGCACATGTTTTACAAAGACTCAATGTGTTCATGATTTCAAAACTGAAAATATTTTCCAAGCACTTTATTTAAAAGTATTAAAATCACAATAAAATAATATTTGCTCATCTAGAAAGCTTTCATATATCAGATAATTTACATGAGTCATTGTATGTCAATGAGAGATTTGTTGCATATCAATGCATATCAAAGTTGTCTTTTTAAATGAAATAAATTTGATCTCCAAGAGAATGAATACAGAGATAACTATTCTTTCCTTATATGGAGATCATTTTCTACATGGTATCCAAATTTTTTTATCTTCCCTATGATTGATTTCATCTGTAAAATAAATAACATTTCAGTGTATAAAGCTCATCTATTAGATGGCACTTGAATAAATATAAGTTATTGGAATAAAAATACAGATGATCATTTTGATCTTGTAGAAAGAATGGGTCACACTCTAGTACAAAAATAAACTTTTGCCTAATGCTTTTCAAAGAAGTTAAATTATAAGCCCAAAATAAAGTGACAAGGGATTATTCTGAATGAATCAACATATTTCATTACAAATTGTTTTAAAAGAATCTGTTAAAACATATCAAAAAAACGAAGGCTGATGAGAAGCCAAGGACAATGGCACTAAGTTTCGATCCTACTGCATGAACTGGCTTTGTGGGAGCCTAGCCTGTTTGGATGCTCACCTTCCTGGACCTGGATAAAGGGGGAAGGACCTTGGACTTCCCACAGGGCAGGGAATCAGGACTGCTCTTCAGACTAGAGAGGGAAAGGGAATGGAGTGGGGGTAGAAGGAGGGAAATGGGAGGCAGGGAGGAGGCAGAAATTTTTTCAACAAAAAAAAAATAAAAAAAAATAAAAATTTAGAAAGATGATTATTAACTCTCAAGTATACTGCAGTAATACCTTAGTCATTTGTACACCATACATTTACACACACACACACACAAACACACACACAGTTTATAAAAGACTACATATTCCAATATATACAAGAAAAATATATTTAATAAGCTATAGCTTAGAAATGTTTCTATTTCTTATCTTATTTTAGTATTACAATCTGTTAGTATATTTTTAAAATTTAAGAATACTCTTAAATTTTCTCATATGTATATAATAGATTTTCCAATTTTTTTTAATTTTTATTTATTTATTAAAGATTTCTGTCTCTTCCCCACCGCCGCCTCCCCTTTCCCTCCCCCTCCCCTAATCAAGTCCCCCTTCCTCTTCAGCCCAAAGAGCA